>NW_027486365.1:0-23601 GCF_050908995.1 Andrena cerasifolii
AAAACGAGTAAAACGAGTAAAACGAGCAAAACGAGTAAAACGAGTAAAACTAGTAAAACGAGTAAAACGAGTAAAACGAGTAAAACGAGTAAAACGAGTAAAACGAGTAAAACGAGTAAAACGAGTAAAACGAGTAAAACGAGTAAATCGAGTAAAACGAGTAAAACGAGTAAAACGAGTAAAACGAGTAAAACGAGTAAAACGAGCAAAACGAGTAAAACGAGTAAAACGAGTAAATCGAGTAAAACGAGTAAAACGAGTAAAACGAGTAAAACTAGTAAAACGAGTAAAACGAGTAAAACGAGTAAAACGAGTGAAACGATTAAAACGAGTAAAACGAGTAAAACGAGTAAAACGAGTAAAACGAGTGAAACGATTAAAACGAGTAAAACGAGTAAAACGAGTAAAACGAGTAAAACTAGTAAAACTAGTAAAACGAGTAAAACGAGTAAAACTAGTAAAACGAGTAAAACGAGTAAAACGAGTAAAACGAGTAAAACGAGTAAAACGAGTAAAACTAGTAAAACGAGTAAAACGAGTAAAACGAGTAAAACGAGCAAAACGAGTAAAACGAGCAAAACGAGCAAAACGAGTAAAACGAGTAAAACGAGTAAAACGAGTAAAACGAGAAAAACGAGTAAAACGAGTAAAACGAGTAAAACGAGTAAAACGAGTAAAACGAGTAAAACGAGTAAAACGAGTAAAACGAGTAAAACGGGTAAAACGAGTAAAACGAGTAAAACGAGTTAAACGAGTAAAACGAGTAAATCGAGCAAAACTAGTAAAACGAGTAAAACGAGTAAAACGAGTAAAACGAGCAAAACTAGTAAAACGAGCAAAACGAGTAAAACGAGTAAAACGAGTAAAACGAGTAAAACGAGTAAAACGAGTAAAACGGGTAAAACGATTAAAACGAGTAAAACGAGTAAAACGAGTAAAACGAGTAAAACGAGTAAAACTAGTAAAACTAGTAAAACGAGTAAAACGAGTAAAACGAGTAAAACGAGTAAAACGAGTAAAACGAGTAAAACGAGTAAAACGAGTAAAACTAGTAAAACTAGTAAAACTATTAAAACGAGTAAAACGAGTATAACGAGTAAAACGAGTAAAACGAGTAAAACGAGTAAAACGAGTAAATCGAGTAAAACGAGTAAAACGAGTAAAACGAGTAAAACGAGTAAAACGAGTAAAACGAGTAAAACGAGTAAAACGAGTAAAACGAGTAAAACGAGTAAAACGAGTAAAACGAGTAAAACGAGTAAAACGAGTAAAACGAGTAAAACGAGTAAAACGAGTAAAACGAGTAAAACGAGTAAAACGAGTAAAACGAGTAAAACGAGTAAAACGAGCAAAACGAGTAAAACGAGTAAAACGAGTAAAACGAGTAAAACGAGTAAAACGAGTAAACGAGTAAAACGAGTAAAACTAGTAAAACGAGTAAAACGAGTAAAACGAGTAAAACGAGTAAATCGAGTAAAACGAGTAAAACGAGTAAAACGAGTAAAACGAGCAAAACTAGTAAAACGAGTAAAACGAGTAAAACGAGTAAAACGAGTACAACGAGTAAATCGAGTAAAACGAGTAAAACGAGTAAAACGAGTAAAACGAGTAAAACGAGTAAAACGAGTAAAACGAGTAAAACGAGTAAAACGAGTAAAACGAGTAAAACGAGTAAAACGAGTAAAACGAGTAAAACGAGTAAAACGAGTAAAATGAGTAAAACGAGTAAAACGAGTAAAACGAGTAAAACGAGTAAAACGAGTAAAACGAGCAAAACGAGTAAAACGAGTAAAACGAGTAAAACGAGTAAAACGAGTAAAACGAGTAAAACGAGTAAAACGGGTAAAACGAGTAAAACGAGTAAAACGAGTAAAACGAGTTAAACGAGTAAAACGAGTAAAACGAGCAAAACTAGTAAAACGAGTAAAACGAGTAAAACGAGTAAAACGAGCAAAACTAGTAAAACGAGTAAAACGTGTAAAACGAGCAAAACGAGTAAAACGAGTAAAACGAGTAAAACGAGTAAAACGAGTAAAACGAGTAAAACGAGTGAAACGATTAAAACGAGTGAAACGATTAAAACGAGTAAAACGAGTAAAACGAGTAAAACGAGTAAAACGAGTAAAACGAGTAAAACGAGTAAAACGAGTAAAACTAGTAAAACGAGTAAAACGAGTAAAACGAGTAAAACGAGTAAATCGAGTAAAACGAGTAAAACGAGTAAAACGAGTACAACGTGCAAAACTAATAAAACGAGTAAAACGAGTAAAACGAGTAAAACGAGCAAAACGAGTAAAACGAGCAAAACGAGTAAAACGAGTAAAACGAGTAAAACGAGTAAAACGAGTAAATCGAGTAAAACGAGTAAAACGAGTAAAACGAGTAAAACGAGTAAAACGAATAAAACGAGTAAAACGAGTAAAACGAGTAAAACGAGTAAAACTAGTAAAACTATTAAAACGAGTAAAACGAGTAAAACGAGTAAAACCTGTAAAACGAGTAAAACGAGTAAAACGAGTAAAACGAGTAAAACGAGTAAAACGAGTAAAACGAGTAAAACGAGTAAAACGAGTAAAACGAGTAAATCGAGTAAAACGAGTAAAACGAGTAAAACGAGTGAAACGAGTGAAACGATTAAAACGAGTAAAACGAGTAAAACTAGTAAAACTAGTAAAACTAGTAAAACTAGTAAAACGAGTAAAACGAGTAAAACGAGTAAAACGAGTAAAACGAGTAAAACGAGTAAAACGAGTAAAACGAGTAAAACGAGTAAAACGAGTAAATCGAGTAAAACGAGTAAAACGAGTAAAACGAGTAAAACGAGTAAAACGAGCAAAACTAGTAAAACGAGTAAAACGAGTAAATCGAGTAAAACGAGTAAAACGAGTAAAACGAGTAAAATTAGTAAAACGAGTAAAACGAGTAAAACGAGTAAAACGAGTGAAACGATTAAAACGAGTAAAACGAGTAAAACGAGTGAAACGATTAAAACGAGTAAAACGAGGAAAACGAGTAAAACGAGTAAAACTAGTAAAACTAGTAAAACGAGTAAAACGAGTAAAACGAGTAAAACTAGTAAAACGAGTAAAACGAGTAAAACGAGTAAAACGAGTAAAACGAGTAAAACGAGTAAATCGAGTAAATCGAGTAAAACGAGTAAAACGAGTAAAACGAGTAAAACGAGCAAAACTAGTAAAACGAGTAAAACGAGTAAAACTAGTAAAACGAGTAAATCGAGTAAAACGAGTAAAACGAGTAAAACGAGTAAAACTAGTAAAACGAGTAAAACGAGTGAAACGAGTAAAACGAGTGAAACGATTAAAACGAGTAAAACGAGTAAAACGAGTGAAACGATTAAAACGAGTAAAACGAGTAAAACGAGTAAAACTAGTAAAACTAGTAAAACGAGTAAAACGAGTAAAACGAGTAAAACTAGTAAAACGAGTAAAACGAGTAAAACGAGTAAAACGAGTAAAACGAGCAAAACGAGTATAACGAGCAAAATGAGTAAAACGAGTAAAACGAGTAAAACGAGTAAAACGAGTAAAACGAGTAAAACGAGTAAAACGAGTAAAACGAGTAAAACGGGTAAAACGAGTAAAACGAGTAATACGAGTAAAACTATTAAAACGAGTAAAACGAGTAAAACGAGTAAATCGAGTAAAACGAGTAAAACGAGTAAAACGAGTAAAACGAGTAAAACGAGTAAATCGAGTAAAACGAGTAAAACGAGTAAAACGAGTAAACGAGTAAAACGAGTAAAACTAGTAAAACGAGTAAAACGAGTAAAACGAGTAAATCGAGTAAAACGAGTAAAACGAGTAAAACGAGCAAAACTAGTAAAACGAGTAAAACGAGTAAAACGAGTAAAACGAGTAAAACGAGTAAAACGAGTAAAACGAGTAAAACGAGTAAAACGAGTAAAACGAGTAAAACGAGCAAAACGAGCAAAACGAGTAAAACGAGTAAAACGAGTAAATCGAGTAAAACGAGTAAAACGAGTGAAACGATTAAAACGAGTAAAACGAGTAAAACGAGTGAAACGATTAAAACGAGTAAAACGAGTAAAACGAGTAAAACTAGTAAAACTAGTAAAACGAGTAAAACGAGTAAAACGAGTAAAACTAGTAAAACGAGTAAAACGAGTAAAACGAGTAAAACGAGTAAAACGAGTAAAACTAGTAAAACGAGTAAAACGAGTAAAACGAGTAAAACGAGCAAAACGAGTAAAACGAGCAAAACTAGTAAAACGAGTAAAACGAGTAAAACGAGTAAAACGAGCAAAACTAGTAAAACGAGTAAAACGAGTAAAACGAGTAAAACGTGTAAAACGAGCAAAACGAGTAAAACGAGTAAAACGAGTAAAACGAGTAAAACGAGTAAAACGAGTAAAACGGGTAAAACGATTAAAACGAGTAAAACGAGTAAAACGAGTAAAACGAGTAAAACGAGTAAAACGAGTAAAACGGGTAAAACGAGTAAAACGAGTAATACGAGTAAAACTATTAAAACGAGTAAAACGAGTAAAACGAGTAAATCGAGTAAAACGAGTAAAACGAGTAAAACGAGTAAAACGAGTAAAACGAGTAAATTGAGTAAAACGAGTAAAACGAGTAAAACGAGTAAACGAGTAAATTGAGTAAAACGAGTAAAACGAGTAAAACGAGTAAACGAGTAAAACGAGTAAAACTAGTAAAACGAGTAAAACGAGTAAAACGAGTAAAACGAGTAAAACTAGTAAAACGAGTAAAACGAGTAAAACGAGTAAAACGAGTAAAACGAGTAAAACTAGTAAAACGAGTAAAACGAGTAAAACGAGTAAAACGAGCAAAACGAGTAAAACGAGCAAAACGAGTAAAACGAGTAAAACGAGTAAAACGAGTAAAACGAGTAAATTGAGTAAAACGAGTAAAACGAGTAAAACGAGTAAAACGAGTAAAACGAGTAAAACGAGTAAACGAGTAAAACGAGTAAAACTAGTAAAACGAGTAAAACGAGTAAATCGAGTAAAACGAGTAAAACGAGTAAAACGAGCAAAACTAGTAAAACGAGTAAAACGAGTAAAACGAGTAAAACGAGTAAAACGAGTAAAACGAGTAAAACGGGTAAAACGAGTAAAACGAGTAAAACGAGTAAAACGAGTTAAACGAGTAAAACGAGTAAAACGAGCAAAACTAGTAAAACGAGTAAAACGAGTAAAACGAGTAAAACGAGCAAAACGGGTAAAACGAGTAAAACGAGTAATACGAGTAAAACTATTAAAACGAGTAAAACGAGTAAAACGAGTAAAACGAGCAAAACGAGTAAAACGAGCAAAACTAGTAAAACGAGTAAAACGAGTAAAACGAGTAAAACGAGCAAAACTAGTAAAACGAGTAAAACGAGTAAAACGAGTAAAACGTGTAAAACGAGCAAAACGAGTAAAACGAGTAAAACGAGTAAAACGAGTAAAACGAGTAAAACGAGTAAAACGAGTAAAACGAGTAAATCGAGTAAAACGAGTAAATCGAGTAAAACGAGTAAAACGAGTAAAACGAGTAAAACGAGCAAAACTAGTAAAACTAGTAAAACGAGTAAAACGAGTAAAACGAGTAAAACGAGTAAAACGAGTAAATCGAGTAAAACGAGTAAAACGAGTAAAACGAGTAAAACGAGTAAAACGAGTAAAACGAGTAAAACGAGTAAAACGAGTAAAACGAGTAAAACGAGTAAAACGAGTAAAACGAGTAAAACGAGTAAAACGAGTAAAACGAGTAAAACGAGTAAAACGAGTAAAACGAGTAAAACGAGTAAAACGAGTAAAACGAGTAAAACGAGCAAAACGAGCAAAACGAGTAAAACGAGTAAAACGAGTAAAACGAGTAAAACGAGTAAAACGAGTAAAACGAGTAAAACGAGTAAAACGGGTAAAACGAGTAAAACGAGTAAAACGAGTAAAACGAGTTAAACGAGTAAAACGAGTAAAACGAGCAAAACTAGTAAAACGAGTAAAACGAGTAAAACGAGTAAAACGAGCAAAACTAGTAAAACGAGTAAAACGTGTAAAACGAGCAAAACGAGTAAAACGAGTAAAACGAGTAAAACGAGTAAAACGAGTAAAACGAGTAAAACGAGTGAAACGATTAAAACGAGTGAAACGATTAAAACGAGTAAAACGAGTAAAACGAGTAAAACGAGTAAAACGAGTAAAACGAGTAAAACTAGTAAAACGAGTAAAACGAGTAAAACGAGTAAAACGAGTAAATCGAGTAAAACGAGTAAAACGAGTAAAACGAGTACAACGTGCAAAACTAATAAAACGAGTAAAACGAGTAAAACGAGTAAAACGAGCAAAACGAGTAAAACGAGCAAAACGAGTAAAACGAGTAAAACGAGTAAAACGAGTAAAACGAGTAAATCGAGTAAAACGAGTAAAACGAGTAAAACGAGTAAAACTAGTAAAACGAGTAAATCGAGTAAAACGAGTAAAACGAGTAAAACGAGTAAAACGAGTAAAACGAGTAAAACGAGTAAAACGAGTAAAACGAGTAAAACGAGTAAAACGAGTAAAACGAGTAAAACGAGCAAAACGAGTAAAACGAGTAAAACGAGTAAAACGAGTAAAACGAGTAAAACGGGTAAAACGAGTAAAACGAGTAAAACGAGTAAAACGAGTAAAACGAATAAAACGAGTAAAACGAGTAAAACGAGTAAAACGAGTAAAACTAGTAAAACTATTAAAACGAGTAAAACGAGTAAAACGAGTAAAACCTGTAAAACGAGTAAAACGAGTAAAACGAGTAAAACGAGTAAAACGAGTAAAACGAGTAAAACGAGTAAAACGAGTAAAACGAGTAAAACGAGTAAAACGAGTAAAACGAGTAAATCGAGTAAAACGAGTAAAACGAGTAAAACGAGTGAAACGAGTGAAACGATTAAAACGAGTAAAACGAGTAAAACTAGTAAAACTAGTAAAACTAGTAAAACTAGTAAAACGAGTAAAACGAGTAAAACGAGTAAAACGAGTAAAACGAGTAAAACGAGTAAAACGAGTAAAACGAGTAAAACGAGTAAAACGAGTAAAACGAGTAAATCGAGTAAAACGAGTAAAACGAGTAAAACGAGTAAAACGAGTAAAACGAGCAAAACGAGTAAAACGAGTAAAACGAGTAAATCGAGTAAAACGAGTAAAACGAGTAAAACGAGTAAAATTAGTAAAACGAGTAAAACGAGTAAAACGAGTAAAACGAGTGAAACGATTAAAACGAGTAAAACGAGTAAAACGAGTGAAACGATTAAAACGAGTAAAACGAGGAAAACGAGTAAAACGAGTAAAACTAGTAAAACTAGTAAAACGAGTAAAACGAGTAAAACGAGTAAAACTAGTAAAACGAGTAAAACGAGTAAAACGAGTAAAACGAGTAAAACGAGTAAAACGAGTAAATCGAGTAAATCGAGTAAAACGAGTAAAACGAGTAAAACGAGTAAAACGAGCAAAACTAGTAAAACGAGTAAAACGAGTAAAACTAGTAAAACGAGTAAATCGAGTAAAACGAGTAAAACGAGTAAAACGAGTAAAACTAGTAAAACGAGTAAAACGAGTGAAACGAGTAAAACGAGTGAAACGATTAAAACGAGTAAAACGAGTAAAACGAGTGAAACGATTAAAACGAGTAAAACGAGTAAAACGAGTAAAACTAGTAAAACTAGTAAAACGAGTAAAACGAGTAAAACGAGTAAAACGAGTAAAACTAGTAAAACGAGTAAAACGAGTAAAACGAGTAAAACGAGTAAAACGAGTAAAACGAGCAAAACGAGTATAACGAGCAAAATGAGTAAAACGAGTAAAACGAGTAAAACGAGTAAAACGAGTAAAACGAGTAAAACGAGTAAAACGAGTAAAACGAGTAAAACGGGTAAAACGAGTAAAACGAGTAATACGAGTAAAACTATTAAAACGAGTAAAACGAGTAAAACGAGTAAATCGAGTAAAACGAGTAAAACGAGTAAAACGAGTAAAACGAGTAAAACGAGTAAATCGAGTAAAACGAGTAAAACGAGTAAAACGAGTAAACGAGTAAAACGAGTAAAACTAGTAAAACGAGTAAAACGAGTAAAACGAGTAAATCGAGTAAAACGAGTAAAACGAGTAAAACGAGCAAAACTAGTAAAACGAGTAAAACGAGTAAAACGAGTAAAACGAGTAAAACGAGTAAAACGAGTAAAACGAGCAAAACGAGCAAAACGAGTAAAACGAGTAAAACGAGTAAATCGAGTAAAACGAGTAAAACGAGTGAAACGATTAAAACGAGTAAAACGAGTAAAACGAGTGAAACGATTAAAACGAGTAAAACGAGTAAAACGAGTAAAACTAGTAAAACTAGTAAAACGAGTAAAACGAGTAAAACGAGTAAAACTAGTAAAACGAGTAAAACGAGTAAAACGAGTAAAACGAGTAAAACGAGTAAAACTAGTAAAACGAGTAAAACGAGTAAAACGAGTAAAACGAGCAAAACGAGTAAAACGAGCAAAACTAGTAAAACGAGTAAAACGAGTAAAACGAGTAAAACGAGCAAAACTAGTAAAACGAGTAAAACGAGTAAAACGAGTAAAACGTGTAAAACGAGCAAAACGAGTAAAACGAGTAAAACGAGTAAAACGAGTAAAACGAGTAAAACGAGTAAAACGGGTAAAACGATTAAAACGAGTAAAACGAGTAAAACGAGTAAAACGAGTAAAACGAGTAAAACGGGTAAAACGAGTAAAACGAGTAATACGAGTAAAACTATTAAAACGAGTAAAACGAGTAAAACGAGTAAATCGAGTAAAACGAGTAAAACGAGTAAAACGAGTAAAACGAGTAAAACGAGTAAATTGAGTAAAACGAGTAAAACGAGTAAAACGAGTAAAACGAGTAAACGAGTAAATTGAGTAAAACGAGTAAAACGAGTAAAACGAGTAAACGAGTAAAACGAGTAAAACTAGTAAAACGAGTAAAACGAGTAAAACGAGTAAATCGAGTAAAACGAGTAAAACGAGTAAAACGAGCAAAACTAGTAAAACGAGTAAAACGAGTAAAACGAGTAAAACGAGTAAAACGAGTAAAACGAGTAAAACGAGTAAAACGAGTAAAACGAGCAAAACGAGCAAAACGAGTAAAACGAGTAAAACGAGTAAATCGAGTAAAACGAGTAAAACGAGTGAAACGATTAAAACGAGTAAAACGAGTAAAACGAGTGAAACGATTAAAACGAGTAAAACGAGTAAAACGAGTAAAACTAGTAAAACTAGTAAAACGAGTAAAACGAGTAAAACGAGTAAAACTAGTAAAACGAGTAAAACGAGTAAAACGAGTAAAACGAGTAAAACGAGTAAAACTAGTAAAACGAGTAAATCGAGTAAAACGAGTAAAACGAGCAAAACGAGTAAAACGAGCAAAACGAGTAAAACGAGTAAAACGAGTAAAACGAGTAAAACGAGTAAAACGAGTAAAACGAGTAAAACGAGTAAAACGAGTAAAACGAGTAAAACGAGTAAAACGGGTAAAACGAGTAAAACGAGTAAAACGAGTAAAACGAGTTAAACGAGTAAAACGAGTAAAACGAGTAAAACGAGTTAAACGAGTAAAACGAGTAAAACGAGCAAAACTAGTAAAACGAGTAAAACGAGTAAAACGAGTAAAACGATTAAAACGAGTAAAACGAGTAAAACGAGTAAAACGAGTAAAACTAGTAAAACTAGTAAAACGAGTAAAACGAGTAAAACGAGTAAAACGAGTAAATCGAGTAAAACGAGTAAAACGAGTGAAACGATTAAAACGAGTAAAACGAGTAAAACGAGTGAAACGATTAAAACGAGTAAAACGAGTAAAACGAGTAAAACTAGTAAAACTAGTAAAACGAGTAAAACGAGTAAAACGAGTAAAACTAGTAAAACGAGTAAAACGAGTAAAACGAGTAAAACGAGTAAAACGAGTAAAACGAGTAAAACTAGTAAAACGAGTAAAACGAGCAAAACGAGTAAAACGAGCAAAACGAGTAAAACGAGCAAAACGAGTAAAACGAGTAAAACGAGTAAAACGAGTAAAACGAGTAAAACGAGTAAAACGGGTAAAACGAGTAAAACGAGTAAAACGAGTAAAACGAGTTAAACGAGTAAAACGAGTAAAACGAGCAAAACTAGTAAAACGAGTAAAACGAGTAAAACGAGTAAAACGAGTAAAACGAGTAAAACGAGTAAAACGGGTAAAACGAGTAAAACGAGTAATACGAGTAAAACTATTAAAACGAGTAAAACGAGTAAAACGAGTAAATCGAGTAAAACGAGTAAAACGAGTAAAACGAGTAAAACGAGTAAAACGAGTAAATCGAGTAAAACGAGTAAAACGAGTAAAACGAGTAAACGAGTAAAACGAGTAAAACTAGTAAAACGAGTAAAACGAGTAAAACGAGTAAAACGAGTAAAACGAGTAAATCGAGTAAAACGAGTAAAACGAGTAAAACGAGTAAAACGAGGAAAACTAGTAAAACGAGTAAAACGAGTAAAACGAGTAAAACGAGTAAAACGAGTAAAACGAGTAAAACGAGTAAAACGAGCAAAACGAGCAAAACGAGTAAAACGAGTAAAACGAGTAAATCGAGTAAAACGAGTAAAACGAGTAAAACGAGTAAAACGAGTAAAACTAGTAAAACTAGTAAAACTAGTAAAACGAGTAAAACGAGTAAAACGAGCAAAACGAGTAAAACGAGCAAAACGAGCAAAACGAGTAAAACGAGTAAAACGAGTAAAACGAGTAAAACGAGTAAAACGAGTAAAACGAGTAAAACGAGTAAAACGAGTAAAACGAGTAAAACGAGTAAAACGAGTAAAAAGAGTATAACGAGTAAAACGAGTAAAACGAGTAAAACGAGTAAAACTAGTAAAACTAGTAAAACGAGTAAAACGAGTAAAACGAGTAAAACGAGTAAAACGAGTAAAACGAGTAAAACGAGTAAAACGAGTAAAACGAGTAAAACTAGTAAAACTAGTAAAACTATTAAAACGAGTAAAACGAGTATAACGAGTAAAACGAGTAAAACGAGTAAAACGAGTAAAACGAGTAAATCGAGTAAAACGAGTAAAACGAGTAAAACGAGTAAAACGAGTAAAACGAGTAAAACGAGTAAAACGAGTAAAACGAGTAAAACGAGTAAAACGAGTAAAACGAGTAAAACGAGTAAAACGAGTAAAACGAGTAAAACGAGTAAAACGAGTAAAACGAGTAAAACGAGTAAAACGAGTAAAACGAGTAAAACGAGTAAAACGAGTAAAACGAGTAAAACGAGTAAAACGAGTAAAACGAGTAAAACGAGCAAAACGAGTAAAACGAGTAAAACGAGTAAAACGAGTAAAACGAGTAAAACGAGTAAACGAGTAAAACGAGTAAAACTAGTAAAACGAGTAAAACGAGTAAAACGAGTAAAACGAGTAAAACGAGTAAAACGAGTAAAACGAGTAAAACGAGTAAAACGAGCAAAACTAGTAAAACGAGTAAAACGAGTAAAACGAGTAAAACGAGTAAAACGAGTAAATCGAGTAAAACGAGTAAAACGAGTAAAACGAGTAAAACGAGTAAAACGAGTAAAACGAGTAAAACGAGTAAAACGAGTAAAACGAGTAAAACGAGTAAAACGAGTAAAACGAGTAAAACGAGTAAAACGAGTAAAACGAGTAAAACGAGTAAAACGAGTAAAACGAGTAAAACGAGTAAAACGAGTAAAACGAGTAAAACGAGTAAAACGAGTAAAACGAGTAAAACGAGCAAAACGAGTAAAACGAGCAAAACGAGTAAAACGAGTAAAACGAGTAAAACGAGTAAAACGAGTAAAACGAGTAAAACGAGTAAAACGAGTAAAACGGGTAAAACGAGTAAAACGAGTTAAACGAGTAAAACGAGTAAAACGAGCAAAACTAGTAAAACGAGTAAAACGAGTAAAACGAGTAAAACGAGCAAAACTAGTAAAACGAGTAAAACGTGTAAAACGAGCAAAACGAGTAAAACGAGTAAAACGAGTAAAACGAGTAAAACGAGTAAAACGAGTAAAACGAGTGAAACGATTAAAACGAGTGAAACGATTAAAACGAGTAAAACGAGTAAAACGAGTAAAACGAGTAAAACGAGTAAAACGAGTAAAACGAGTAAAACGAGTAAAACGAGTAAAACTAGTAAAACGAGTAAAACGAGTAAAACGAGTAAAACGAGTAAATCGAGTAAAACGAGTAAAACGAGTAAAACGAGTACAACGTGCAAAACTAATAAAACGAGTAAAACGAGTAAAACGAGTAAAACGAGCAAAACGAGTAAAACGAGCAAAACGAGTAAAACGAGTAAAACGAGTAAAACGAGTAAAACGAGTAAATCGAGTAAAACGAGTAAAACGAGTAAAACGAGTAAAACTAGTAAAACGAGTAAATCGAGTAAAACGAGTAAAACGAGTAAAACGAGTAAAACGAGTAAAACGAGTAAAACGAGTAAAACGAGTAAAACGAGTAAAACGAGTAAAACGAGTAAAACGAGTAAAACGAGTAAAACGAGCAAAACGAGTAAAACGAGCAAAACGAGTAAAACGAGTAAAACGAGTAAAACGAGTAAAACGAGTAAAACGGGTAAAACGAGTAAAACGAGTAAAACGAGTAAAACGAGTAAAACGAGTAAAACGAATAAAACGAGTAAAACGAGTAAAACGAGTAAAACGAGTAAAACTAGTAAAACTATTAAAACGAGTAAAACGAGTAAAACGAGTAAAACCTGTAAAACGAGTAAAACGAGTAAAACGAGTAAAACGAGTAAAACGAGTAAAACGAGTAAAACGAGTAAAACGAGTAAAACGAGTAAAACGAGTAAATCGAGTAAAACGAGTAAAACGAGTAAAACGAGTGAAACGAGTGAAACGATTAAAACGAGTAAAACGAGTAAAACTAGTAAAACTAGTAAAACTAGTAAAACTAGTAAAACGAGTAAAACGAGTAAAACGAGTAAAACGAGTAAAACGAGTAAAACGAGTAAAACGAGTAAAACGAGTAAAACGAGTAAAACGAGTAAAACGAGTAAATCGAGTAAAACGAGTAAAACGAGTAAAACGAGTAAAACGAGTAAAACGAGCAAAACGAGTAAAACGAGTAAAACGAGTAAATCGAGTAAAACGAGTAAAACGAGTAAAACGAGTAAAATTAGTAAAACGAGTAAAACGAGTAAAACGAGTAAAACGAGTGAAACGATTAAAACGAGTAAAACGAGTAAAACGAGTGAAACGATTAAAACGAGTAAAACGAGGAAAACGAGTAAAACGAGTAAAACTAGTAAAACTAGTAAAACGAGTAAAACGAGTAAAACGAGTAAAACTAGTAAAACGAGTAAAACGAGTAAAACGAGTAAAACGAGTAAAACGAGTAAAACTAGTAAAACGAGTAAAACGAGTAAAACGAGTAAAACGAGCAAAACGAGCAAAACGAGTAAAACGAGCAAAACGAGCAAAACGAGCAAAACGAGTAAAACGAGTAAAACGAGTAAAACGAGTAAAACGAGTAAAACGAGTAAAACGAGTAAAACGAGTAAAACGAGTAAAACGAGTAAAACGAGTAAAACGAGTAAAACGAGTAAAACGAGTAAAACGAGTAAAACGAGTAAAACGAGTAAAACGAGTAAAACGAGTAAAACGAGTAAAACGAGTAAAACGAGTAAAACGAGTAAAACGAGTAAAACGGGTAAAACGAGTAAAACGAGTAAAACGAGTAAAACGAGTTAAACGAGTAAAACGAGTAAAACGAGCAAAACTAGTAAAACGAGTAAAACGAGTAAAACGAGTAAAACGAGTAAAACGAGAAAAACGAGTAAAACTAGAAAAACTAGTAAAACGAGTAAAACGAGTAAAACGAGTAAAACGAGTAAAACGAGTAAAACAAGTAAAACGAGTAAAACGAGTAAAACGAGTAAAACGAGTAAAACGAGTAAAACGAGTAAAACGAGTAAAACGGGTAAAACGAGTAAAACGAGTAAAACGAGTAAAACGAGTAAAACGAGTAAAACGAGTAAAACGAGTAAAACGAGCAAAACGAGTAAAACGAGTAAAACGAGTAAAACGAGTAAAACGAGTAAAACGAGTAAAACGAGTGAAACGATTAAAACGAGTAAAACGAGTAAAACGAGTAAAACGAGTAAAACTAGTAAAACGAGTAAAACGAGTAAAACGAGTAAAACGAGTAAATCGAGTAAAACGAGTAACACGAGTAAAACGAGTACAACGTGCAAAACTAGTAAAACGAGTAAAACGAGTAAAACGAGTAAAACGAGCAAAACGAGTAAAACGAGCAAAACGAGTAAAACGAGTAAAACGAGTAAAACGAGTAAAACGAGTAAAACTAGTAAAACTAGTAAAACTAGTAAAACGAGTAAAACGAGTAAAACGAGTAAAACGAGTAAAACGAGTAAAACGAGTAAAACGAGTAAAACGAGTAAAACGAGTAAATCGAGTAAAACGAGTAAAACGAGTAAAACGAGTAAAACGAGTAAAACGAGTAAAACGAGTAAAACGAGTAAAACGAGCAAAACGAGTAAAACGAGTAAAACGAGTAAATCGAGTAAAACGAGTAAAACGAGTAAAACGAGTAAAACTAGTAAAACGAGTAAAACGAGTAAAACGAGTAAAACGAGTGAAACGATTAAAACGAGTAAAACGAGTAAAACGAGTAAAACGAGTAAAACGAGTGAAACGATTAAAACGAGTAAAACGAGTAAAACGAGTAAAACGAGTAAAACTAGTAAAACTAGTAAAACGAGTAAAACGAGTAAAACGAGTAAAACTAGTAAAACGAGTAAAACGAGTAAAACGAGTAAAACGAGTAAAACGAGTAAAACTAGTAAAACGAGTAAAACGAGTAAAACGAGTAAAACGAGCAAAACGAGTAAAACGAGCAAAACGAGCAAAACGAGTAAAACGAGTAAAACGAGTAAAACGAGTAAAACGAGAAAAACGAGTAAAACGAGTAAAACGAGTAAAACGAGTAAAACGAGTAAAACGAGTAAAACGAGTAAAACGAGTAAAACGAGTAAAACGGGTAAAACGAGTAAAACGAGTAAAACGAGTTAAACGAGTAAAACGAGTAAATCGAGCAAAACTAGTAAAACGAGTAAAACGAGTAAAACGAGTAAAACGAGCAAAACTAGTAAAACGAGCAAAACGAGTAAAACGAGTAAAACGAGTAAAACGAGTAAAACGAGTAAAACGAGTAAAACGGGTAAAACGATTAAAACGAGTAAAACGAGTAAAACGAGTAAAACGAGTAAAACGAGTAAAACGAGTAAAACGAGTAAAACTAGTAAAACTAGTAAAACGAGTAAAACGAGTAAAACGAGTAAAACGAGTAAAACGAGTAAAACGAGTAAAACGAGTAAAACGAGTAAAACTAGTAAAACTAGTAAAACTATTAAAACGAGTAAAACGAGTATAACGAGTAAAACGAGTAAAACGAGTAAAACGAGTAAAACGAGTAAATCGAGTAAAACGAGTAAAACGAGTAAAACGAGTAAAACGAGTAAAACGAGTAAAACGAGTAAAACGAGTAAAACGAGTAAAACGAGTAAAACGAGTAAAACGAGTAAAACGAGTAAAACGAGTAAAACGAGTAAAACGAGTAAAACGAGTAAAACGAGTAAAACGAGTAAAACGAGTAAAACGAGTAAAACGAGTAAAACGAGTAAAACGAGTAAAACGAGCAAAACGAGCAAAACGAGTAAAACGAGTAAAACGAGTAAAACGAGTAAAACGAGTAAAACGAGTAAAACGAGTAAAACGAGTAAAACGAGTAAAACGAGTAAATCGAGTAAAACGAGTAAAACGAGTAAAACGAGTAAAACGAGCAAAACTAGTAAAACGAGTAAAACGAGTAAAACGAGTAAAACGAGTAAAACGAGTAAAACGAGTAAAACGAGTAAAACGAGTAAAACGAGTAAAACGAGTAAAACGAGTAAAACGAGTAAAACGAGTAAAACGAGTAAAACGAGTAAAACGAGTAAAACGAGTAAAACGAGTAAAACGAGTAAAACGAGTAAAACGAGTAAAACGAGTAAAACGAGTAAAACGAGTAAAACGAGTAAAACGAGTAAAACGAGTAAAACGAGTAAAACGAGTAAAACGAGTAAAACGAGTAAAACGAGTAAAACGAGTAAAACGAGCAAAACGAGTAAAACGAGTAAAACGAGTAAAACGAGTAAAACGAGTAAAACGAGTAAAACGGGTAAAACGAGTAAAACGAGTAAAACGAGTAAAACGAGTTAAACGAGTAAAACGAGTAAAACGAGCAAAACTAGTAAAACGAGTAAAACGAGTAAAACGAGTAAAACGAGTAAAACGAGCAAAACTAGTAAAACGAGTAAAACGTGTAAAACGAGCAAAACGAGTAAAACGAGTAAAACGAGTAAAACGAGTAAAACGAGTAAAACGAGTGAAACGATTAAAACGAGTGAAACGATTAAAACGAGTAAAACGAGTAAAACGAGTAAAACGAGTAAAACGAGTAAAACGAGTAAAACGAGTAAAACTAGTAAAACGAGTAAAACGAGTAAAACGAGTAAAACGAGTAAATCGAGTAAAACGAGTAAAACGAGTAAAACGAGTACAACGTGCAAAACTAATAAAACGAGTAAAACGAGTAAAACGAGTAAAACGAGCAAAACGAGTAAAACGAGCAAAACGAGTAAAACGAGTAAAACGAGTAAAACGAGTAAAACGAGTAAATCGAGTAAAACGAGTAAAACGAGTAAAACGAGTAAAACTAGTAAAACGAGTAAATCGAGTAAAACGAGTAAAACGAGTAAAACGAGTAAAACGAGTAAACGAGTAAAACGAGTAAAACGAGTAAAACGAGCAAAACGAGTAAAACGAGTAAAACGAGTAAAACGAGTAAAACGAGTAAAACGGGTAAAACGAGTAAAACGAGTAAAACGAGTAAAACGAGTAAAACGAGTAAAACGAATAAAACGAGTAAAACGAGTAAAACGAGTAAAACGAGTAAAACGAGTAAAACTAGTAAAACTAGTAAAACTATTAAAACGAGTAAAACGAGTAAAACGAGTAAAACCTGTAAAACGAGTAAAACGAGTAAAACGAGTAAAACGAGTAAAACGAGTAAAACGAGTAAAACGAGTAAAACGAGTAAAACGAGTAAAACGAGTAAAACGAGTAAAACGAGTAAAACGAGTAAATCGAGTAAAACGAGTAAAACGAGTAAAACGAGTGAAACGAGTAAAACGAGTAAAACGAGTAAAACGAGTAAATCGAGTAAAACGAGTAAAACGAGTAAAACGAGTAAAACGAGTAAAACGAGCAAAACGAGTAAAACGAGTAAAACGAGTAAATCGAGTAAAACGAGTAAAACGAGTAAAACGAGTAAAATTAGTAAAACGAGTAAAACGAGTAAAACGAGTAAAACGAGTGAAACGATTAAAACGAGTAAAACGAGTAAAACGAGTGAAACGATTAAAACGAGTAAAACGAGGAAAACGAGTAAAACGAGTAAAACTAGTAAAACTAGTAAAACGAGTAAAACGAGTAAAACGAGTAAAACTAGTAAAACGAGTAAAACGAGTAAAACGAGTAAAACGAGTAAAACTAGTAAAACGAGTAAAACGAGTAAAACGAGCAAAACGAGCAAAACGAGTAAAACGAGCAAAACGAGTAAAACGAGTAAAACGAGTAAAACGAGTAAAACGAGTAAAACGAGTAAAACGAGTAAAACGAGTAAAACGAGTAAAACGAGTAAAACGAGTAAAACGAGTAAAACGAGTAAAACGAGTAAAACTAGTAAAACGAGTAAAACGAGTAAAACGAGTAAAACGAGTGAAACGATTAAAACGAGTAAAACGAGTAAAACGAGTAAAACGAGTAAAACGAGTGAAACGATTAAAACGAGTAAAACGAGTAAAACGAGTAAAACGAGTAAAACTAGTAAAACTAGTAAAACGAGTAAAACGAGTAAAACGAGTAAAACTAGTAAAACGAGTAAAACGAGTAAAACGAGTAAAACGAGTAAAACGAGTAAAACGAGTAAAACTAGTAAAACGAGTAAAACGAGTAAAACGAGTAAAACGAGCAAAACGAGTAAAACGAGCAAAACGAGCAAAACGAGTAAAACGAGTAAAACGAGTAAAACGAGTAAAACGAGTAAAACGAGAAAAACGAGTAAAACGAGTAAAACGAGTAAAACGAGTAAAACGAGTAAAACGAGTAAAACGAGTAAAACGAGTAAAACGAGTAAAACGGGTAAAACGAGTAAAACGAGTAAAACGAGTTAAACGAGTAAAACGAGTAAATCGAGCAAAACTAGTAAAACGAGTAAAACGAGTAAAACGAGTAAAACGAGTAAAACGAGCAAAACTAGTAAAACGAGCAAAACGAGTAAAACGAGTAAAACGAGTAAAACGAGTAAAACGAGTAAAACGAGTAAAACGGGTAAAACGATTAAAACGAGTAAAACGAGTAAAACGAGTGAAACGATTAAAACGAGTAAAACTAGAAAAACTAGTAAAACGAGTAAAACGAGTAAAACGAGTAAAACTAGTAAAACGAGTAAAACGAGTAAAACGAGCAAAACTAGTAAAACGAGTAAAACGAGTAAAACGAGTGAAACGATTAAAACGAGTGAAACGATTAAAACGAGTAAAACGAGTAAAACGAGTAAAACGAGTAAAACGAGTAAAACTAGTAAAACGAGTAAAACGAGTAAAACGAGTAAAACGAGTAAATCGAGTAAAACGAGTAAAACGAGTAAAACGAGTAAAACGAGTACAACGAGCAAAACTAGTAAAACGAGTAAAACGAGTAAAACGAGTAAAACGAGTAAAACGAGCAAAACGAGTAAAACGAGCAAAACGAGTAAAACGAGTAAAACGAGTAAAACGAGTAAAACGAGTAAAACGAGTAAATCGAGTAAAACGAGTAAAACGAGTAAAACGAGTAAAACTAGTAAAACGAGTAAAACGAGTAAAACGAGTAAATCGAGTAAAACGAGTAAAACGAGTAAAACGAGTAAAACGAGTAAAACGAGTAAAACTAGTAAAACGAGTAAAACGAGTAAAACGAGTAAAACGAGTAAAACGAGTAAAACGAGTAAAACGAGTAAAACGAGTAAAACGAGTAAAACGAGTAAAACGAGTAAAACGAGTAAAACGAGTAAAACGAGTAAAACGAGTAAAACGAGTAAAACGAGTAAAACGAGTAAAACGAGCAAAACGAGCAAAACGAGTAAAACGAGTAAAACGAGTAAAACGAGTAAAACGAGAAAAACGAGTAAAACGAGTAAAACGAGTAAAACGAGTAAAACGAGTAAAACGAGTAAAACGAGTAAAACGAGTAAAACGGGTAAAACGAGTAAAACGAGTAAAACGAGTTAAACGAGTAAAACGAGTAAAACGAGCAAAACTAGTAAAACGAGTAAAACGAGTAAAACGAGTAAAACGAGCAAAACTAGTAAAACGAGCAAAACGAGTAAAACGAGTAAAACGAGTAAAACGAGTAAAACGAGTAAAACGAGTAAAACGGGTAAAACGATTAAAACGAGTAAAACGAGTAAAACGAGTGAAACGATTAAAACGAGTAAAACTAGAAAAACTAGTAAAACGAGTAAAACGAGTAAAACGAGTAAAACTAGTAAAACGAGTAAAACGAGTAAAACGAGCAAAACTAGTAAAACGAGTAAAACGAGTAAAACGAGTAAAACGAGTAAAACGAGTGAAACGATTAAAACGAGTGAAACGATTAAAACGAGTAAAACGAGTAAAACGAGTAAAACGAGTAAAACGAGTAAAACTAGTAAAACGAGTAAAACGAGTAAAACGAGTAAAACGAGTAAATCGAGTAAAACGAGTAAAACGAGTAAAACGAGTAAAACGAGTACAACGAGCAAAACTAGTAAAACGAGTAAAACGAGTAAAACGAGTAAAACGAGTAAAACGAGCAAAACGAGTAAAACGAGCAAAACGAGTAAAACGAGTAAAACGAGTAAAACGAGTAAAACGAGTAAAACGAGTAAAACGAGTAAAACGAGTAAAACGAGTAAAACGAGTAAAACTAGTAAAACGAGTAAAACGAGTAAAACGAGTAAATCGAGTAAAACGAGCAAACGAGTAAAACGAGTAAAACGAGCAAAACGAGCAAAACGAGTAAAACGAGTAAAACGAGTAAAACGAGTAAAACGAGTAAAACGGGTAAAACGAGTAAAACGGGTAAAACGAGTAAAACGAGTTAAACGAGTAAAACGAGTAAAACGAGTAAAACGAGTAAAACGAGCAAAACTAGTAAAACGAGTAAAACGAGTAAAACGAGTAAAACGAGCAAAACTAGTAAAACGAGTAAAACGAGTAAAACGAGTAAAACGTGTAAAACGAGTAAAACGAGTAAAACGAGTAAAACGAGTAAAACGAGTAAAACGAGTAAAACGAGTAAAACGAGTAAAACGAGTAAAACGAGTAAAACGAGTAAAACGAGTAAAACGAGTAAAACGAGTAAAACGAGTAAAACGAGTAAAACGAGTAAAACGAGTAAAACGAGTAAAACGAGTAAAACGAGTAAAACGAGTAAAACGAGTAAAACTATTAAAACGAGTAAAACGAGTAAAACGAGTAAAACGAGTAAATCGAGTAAAACGAGTAAAACGAGTAAAACGAGTAAAAGGAGGAAAACGAGTGAAACGAGTGAAACGATTAAAACGAGTAAAACGAGTAAAACTAGTAAAACTAGTAAAACTAGTAAAACTAGTAAAACTAGTAAAACTAGTAAAACTAGTAAAACTAGTAAAACGAGTAAAACGAGTAAAACGAGTTAAACGAGCAAAACGAGTAAAACGAGCAAAACTAGTAAAACGAGTAAAACGAGTAAAACGAGTAAAACTAGTAAAACTATTAAAACGAGTAAAACGAGTAAAACGAGTTAAACGAGTAAAACGAGTAAAACGAGTAAAACGAGTAAAACGAGTAAAACGAGTAAAACGAGTAAAACGAGTTAAACGAGTAAAACGAGTAAAACGAGTAAAACGAGTAAAACGAGTAAAACGAGTAAAACGAGTAAAACGAGTAAAACGAGTAAAACGAGTAAAACGAGTAAAACGAGTAAAACGAGTAAAACGAGTAAAACGAGTAAATCGAGTAAATCGAGTAAAACGAGTAAAACGAGTAAAACGAGTAAAACGAGTAAAACGAGTAAAACGAGTAATACGAGTAAAACGAGTAAAACTAGTAAAACTATTAAAACGAGTAAAACGAGTAAACGAGTAAAACGAGTAAAACGAGTAAAACGAGTGAAACGAGTGAAACGAGTAAAACGAGTAAAACGAGTAAAACGAGTAAAGCGAGTAAAGCGAGTAAAGCGAGTAAAGCGATTAAAACGAGTAAAGCGAGTAAAACGAGTAAAACGAGTAAAGCGAGTAAAACGAGTAAAACGAGTAAAACTAGTAAAACGAGTAAAACGAGTAAAACGAGTAAAACGAGTAAAACGAGTAAAACGAGTAAAACGAGTAAAACGAGTAAAACGAGTAAAACGAGTAAAACGAGTAAAACGAGTAAAACGAGTAAAACGAGTAAAACGAGTAAAACGAGTAAAACGAGTAAAGCGAGTAAAACGAGTAAAACGAGTAAAACGAGTAAAATTAGTAAAACGAGTGAAACGAGTAAAACGAGTGAAACGAGTAAAACGAGTAAAACGAGTAAAACGAGTAAAACGAGTAAAGCGATTAAAACGAGTAAAAGGAGTAAAACGAGTAAATCGAGTAAAACGAGTATAACGAGTAAAACGAGTAAAACCAGTAAAACGAGTAAAACGAGTAAAACGAGTAAAACGAGTAAAACGAGTAAAACGAGTAAAACGAGTAAAACGAATAAAACGAGTAAAACGAGTAAAACTAGTAAAACGAGTAAAACGAGTAAACCGAGTAAAACGAGTAAAACGAGTAGAACGAGTAAAACGAGTAAAACGAGTAAAACGATTAAAACGAGTAAAACGAGTAAAACGAGTAAAACGAGTAAAGCGAGTAAAGCGAGTAAAACGAGTAAAACGAGTAAAACGAGTAAAACGAGTAAAACGAGTGAAACGAGTAAAACGAGTAAAACGAGCAAAACGAGCAAAACGAGCAAAACTAGTAAAACGAGTAAAACGAGTAAACCGAGTAAAACGAGTAAAGCGAGTAGAACGAGTAAAACGAGTAAAACGAGTAAAACGATTAAAACGAGTAAAACGAGTAAAACGAGTAAAACGAGTAAAGCGAGTAAAGCGAGTAAAACGAGTAAAACGAGTAAAACGAGTAAAACGAGTAAAACGAGTGAAACGAGTAAAACGAGTGGACCGAGTAAAACGAGTGAAACGAGTAAAACGAGTGAAACGAGTAAAACGAGTAAAACGAGTAAATCGAGTAAAACGAGTAAAACGAGTAAAACGAATAAAACGAGTGAAACGAGTAAAACGAGTGAAACGAGTAAAACGAGTAAAACGAGTAAAACGAGTAAAGCGATTAAAACGAGTAAAAGGAGTAAAACGAGTAAATCGAGTAAAACGAGTATAACGAGTAAAACGAGTAAAACCAGTAAAACGAGTAAAACGAGTAAAACGAGTAAAACGAGTAAAACCAGTAAAACGAGTAAAACGAATAAAACGAGTAAAACGAGTAAAACTAGTAAAACGAGTAAAACGAGTAAACCGAGTAAAACGAGTAAAA
Source organism: Andrena cerasifolii (assembly GCF_050908995.1). Taxonomy (NCBI): domain Eukaryota; kingdom Metazoa; phylum Arthropoda; class Insecta; order Hymenoptera; family Andrenidae; genus Andrena; species Andrena cerasifolii. Next base: position 22,717 of record NW_027486365.1, read on the forward strand.
CGAGTAAAACGAGTAAAACGAGTAAAACGAGTAAAACGAGTAAAACGATTAAAACGAGTAAAACGAGTAAAACGAGTAAAACGAGTAAAACGAGTAAAACGAGTAAAGCGAGTAAAACGAGTAAAACGAGTAAAACGAGTAAAACGAGTAAAACGAGTGAAACGAGTAAAACGAGCAAAACGAGCAAAACGAGCAAAACTAGTAAAACGAGTAAAACGAGTAAACCGAGTAAAACGAGTAAAACGAGTAGAACGAGTAAAACGAGTAAAACGAGTAAAACGATTAAAACGAGTAAAACGAGTAAAACGAGTAAAACGAGTAAAGCGAGTAAAGCGAGTAAAACGAGTAAAACGAGTAAAACGAGTAAAACGAGTAAAACGAGTAAAACGAGTAAAGCGAGTAAAGCGAGTAAAACGAGTAAAACGAGTAAAACGAGTAAAACGAGTAAAACGAGTAAAACGAGTAAAACGAGTAAAACGAGTAAAACGAGTAAAATTAGTAAAACGAGTGAAACGAGTAAAACGAGTGAAACGAGTAAAACGAGTAAAACGAGTAAAACGAGTAAAACGAGTAAAGCGATTAAAACGAGTAAAAGGAGTAAAACGAGTAAATCGAGTAAAACGAGTATAACGAGTAAAACGAGTAAAACGAGTAAAACGAGTAAAACGAGTAAAACGAGTAAAACTAGTAAAACGAGTAAAACGAGTAAAACGAGTAAAACGAGTATAACGAGTAAAACGAGTAAAACGAGTAAAACGAGTAAAACGAGTAAAACGAGTAAAACGAGTAAAACGAGTAAAACGAGTAAAACGAGTAAAACGAGTAAAACGAGTAAAACGAGTAAAACGAGTATAACGAGTAAAACGAGTATAACGAGTAAAACGA
>NW_027486366.1:0-23590 GCF_050908995.1 Andrena cerasifolii
CCAACGAACCAACGAACAAACGAACAAACGAACAAACGAACAAAGAAAGAAAGAAACAAACGAACCAACGAACCAACGAACCAACGAACCAACGAACCAACGAACCAGCGAACAAACGAACCAACGAACCAACGAACCAACGAAACAACGAACCAACGAACCAACGAACCAACGAACCAACGAACCAACGAACCAACGAACCAACGAACCAACGAACCAACGAACCAACGAACCAACGAACCAACGAACCAACGAACCAACGAACCAACGAACCAACGAACCAACGAACCAACGAACCAACGAACCAACGAACCAACGAACCAACGAACCAACGAACCAACGAACCAACGAACCAACGAACCAACGAACCAACGAACCAACGAACCAACGAACCAACGAACCAACGAACCAACGAACCAACGAACCAACGAACCAACGAAACAACGAACAAACGAACCAACGAACCAACGAACCAACGAACCAACGAACCAACGAACCAACGAACCAACGAACAAACGAACAAACGAACAAAGAAAGAAAGAAACAAAGAAACAAACGAACAAACGAACCAACGAACCAACGAACCAACGAACCAACGAACCAACGAACCAACGAACCAACGAACCAACGAACCAACGAACCAACGAACCAACGAACCAACGAACCAACGAACCAACGAACCAACGAACCAACGAACCAACGAACAAACGAACCAACGAACCAACGAACCAACGAACCAACGAACCAACGAACCAACGAACCAACGAACCAACGAACCAACGAACCAACGAACCAACGAACCAACGAACCAACGAACCAACGAACCAACGAACCAACGAACCAACGAAACAACGAACCAACGAACCAACGAACCAACGAACCAACGAACCAACGAACCAACGAACCAACGAACCAACGAACCAACGAACAAACGAAGAAACGAACAAAGAAAGAAAGAAACAAAGAAACAAACGAACAAACGAACCAACGAACCAACGAACCAACGAACCAACGAACCAACGAACCAACGAACCAACGAACCAACGAACCAACGAACCAACGAACCAACGAACCAACGAACCAACGAACCAACGAACCAACGAACCAACGAACCAACGAACCAACGAACCAACGAACCAACGAACCAACGAACCAACGAACCAACGAACCAACGAACCAACGAACCAACGAACCAACGAACCAACGAACAAACGAACCAACGAACCAACGAACCAGCGAACAAACGAACAAAGAAAGAAAGGAACAAAGAAACAAACGAACCAACGAACCAACGAGACAACGAACCAACGAACCAACGAACCAACGAACCAGCGAACCAACGAACCAACGAACCAACGAACCAACGAACCAACGAACCAACGAACCAACGAACCAACGAACCAACGAACCAACGAACCAACGAACCAACGAACCAACGAACCAACGAACCAACGAACCAACGAACCAACGAAACAACGAACCAACGAACCAACGAACCAACGAACCAACGAACCAACGAACCAACGAACCAACGAACCAACGAACCAACGAACCAGCGAACAAACGAACAAACGAACAAACGAACAAACGAACCAACGAACCAACGAACAAACGAACAAACGAACAAACGAACAAAGAAAGAAAGAAACAAACGAACCAACGAACCAACGAACCAACGAACCAACGAACCAACGAACCAGCGAACCAACGAACCAACGAACCAACGAACCAACGAGCAAACGAACCAACGAACAAACGAACAAACGAACCAACGAACCAACGAACCAACGAACCAACGAGCAAACGAACAAACGAACAAACGAACAAACGAACAAACGAACAAACGAACAAACGAACAAACGAACAAAGAAAGAAACAAAGAAAGAAACAAAGAAACAAACGAACCAACGAACCAACGAACCAACGAACCAACGAACCAACGAACCAACGAACCAACGAACCAACGAACCAACGAACCAACGAACCAACGAACCAACGAACCAGCGAACAAACGAACAAACGAACAAACGAACAAAGAAAGAAAGAAACAAAGAAACAAACGAACCAACGAACCAACGAACCAACGAACCAACGAACCAACGAACCAACGAACGAACGAACCAACGAACCAACGAACCAACGAACCAACGAACCAACGAACCAACGAACCAACGAACCAACGAACCAACGAACCAACGAACCAACGAACCAACGAACCTACGAACCAACGAACAAACGAACCAACGAGCAAACGAACAAAGAAAGAAAGAAACAAAGAAACAAACGAACCAACGAACCAACGAACCAACGAACCAGCGAACAAACGAACAAAGAAAGAAAGAAACAAAGAAACAAACGAACCAACGAACCAACGAGACAACGAACCAACGAACCAACGAACCAACGAACCAGCGAACCAACGAACCAACGAACCAACGAACCAACGAACCAACGAACCAACGAAACAACGAACCAACGAACCAACGAACCAACGAACCAACGAACCAACGAACCAACGAACCAACGAACCAACGAACCAACGAACCAACGAACCAACGAACCAACGAACCAACGAACCAACGAACCAACGAACCAACGAACCAACGAACCAACGAACCAACGAACCTACGAACCAACGAACAAACGAACCAACGAGCAAACGAACAAAGAAAGAAAGAAACAAAGAAACAAACGAACCAACGAACCAACGAACCAACGAACCAGCGAACAAACGAACAAAGAAAGAAAGAAACAAAGAAACAAACGAACCAACGAACCAACGAGACAACGAACCAACGAACCAACGAACCAACGAACCAGCGAACCAACGAACCAACGAACCAACGAACCAACGAACCAACGAACCAACGAACCAACGAACCAACGAACCAACGAACCAACGAACCAACGAACCAACGAACCAACGAACCAACGAACCAACGAACCAACGAACCAACGAACCAACGAACCAACGAACCAACGAACCAACGAACCAACGAACCAGCGAACAAACGAACAAACGAACAAACGAACAAACGAACCAACGAACCAACGAACAAACGAACAAACGAACAAACGAACAAAGAAAGAAAGAAACAAACGAACCAACGAACCAACGAACCAACGAACCAACGAACCAACGAACCAACGAACCAACGAACCAACGAACCAACGAACCAACGAACCAACGAACCAACGAACCAACGAACCAACGAACCAACGAACCAACGAACCAACGAACCAACGAACCAACGAACCAACGAACCAACGAACCAACGAACCAACGAACCAACGAACCAACGAACCAACGAACCAACGAACCAACGAACCAACGAACCAACGAACCAACGAACCAACGAACCAGCGAACCAGCGAACCAGCGAACCAGCGAACCAGCGAACCAGCGAACCAGCGAAAAACAAACGAAACGAACAAACGAACAAAGTAAGAAAGAAACAAAGAAACAAACGAACCAACGAACCAACGAACCAACGAACCAACGAACCAACGAACCAACGAACCAACGAACCAACGAACCAACGAACCAACGAACCAACGAACCAACGAACCAACGAACCAACGAACCAACGAACCAACGAACCAACGAACCAACGAACCAGCGAACAAACGAACAAACGAACAAAGACAGAAAGAAACAAAGGAACCAACGAACCAACGAACCAACGAACCAACGAACCAACGAACCAACGAACCAACGAACCAACGAACCAACGAACCAACGAACCAGCGAACAAACGAACAAACGAACAAACGAACCAACGAACAAACGAACAAACGAACAAACGAACAAACGAACAAACGAACAAACGAACAAAGAAAGAAAGAAACAAACGAACCAACGAACCAACGAACCAACGAACCAACGAACCAACGAACCAGCGAACAAACGAACAAACGAACAAACGAACCAACGAACAAACGAACCAACGAACCAACGAACCAACGAACCAACGAACCAACGAACCAACGAACCAACGAACCAACGAACCAACGAACCAACGAACCAACGAACCAACGAAACAACGAACCAACGAACCAACGAACCAACGAACCAACGAACCAACGAACCAACGAACCAACGAACCAACGAACCAACGAACCAGCGAACAAACGAACAAACGAACAAACGAACAAACGAACCAACGAACCAACGAACAAACGAACAAACGAACAAACGAACAAAGAAAGAAAGAAACAAACGAACCAACGAACCAACGAACCAACGAACCAACGAACCAACGAACCAACGAACCAGCGAACAAACGAACAAACGAACAAACGAACCAACGAACAAACGAACAAACGAACAAACGAACAAACGAACAAACGAACAAACGAACAAAGAAAGAAAGAAACAAAGAAACAAACGAACCAACGAACCAACGAACCAACGAACCAACGAACCAACGAACCAACGAGCAAACGAACAAACGAACAAACGAACAAACGAACAAACGAACAAACGAACAAACGAACAAAGAAAGAAACAAAGAAAGAAACAAAGAAACAAACGAACCAACGAACCAACGAACCAACGAACCAACGAACCAACGAACCAACGAACCAACGAACCAACGAACCAACGAACCAACGAACCAACGAACCAGCGAACAAACGAACAAACGAACAAACGAACAAAGAAAGAAAGAAACAAAGAAACAAACGAACCAACGAACCAACGAACCAACGAACCAACGAACCAACGAACCAACGAACCAACGAACCAACGAACCAACGAACCAACGAACCAACGAACCAACGAACCAACGAACCTACGAACCAACGAACAAACGAACCAACGAGCAAACGAACAAAGAAAGAAAGAAACAAAGAAACAAACGAACCAACGAACCAACGAACCAACGAACCAACGAACCAACGAACCAACGAACCAACGAAACAACGAACCAACGAACCAACGAACCAACGAACCAACGAACCAACGAACCAACGAACCAACGAACCAACGAACCAACGAACCAGCGAACAAACGAACAAACGAACAAACGAACAAACGAACCAACGAACCAACGAACAAACGAACAAACGAACAAACGAACAAAGAAAGAAAGAAACAAACGAACCAACGAACCAACGAACCAACGAACCAACGAACCAACGAACCAACGAACCAACGAACCAACGAACCAACGAACCAACGAACCAACGAACCAACGAACCAACGAACCAACGAACCAACGAACCAACGAACCAACGAACCAACGAACCAACGAACCAACGAACCAACGAACCAACGAACCAACGAACCAACGAACCAACGAACCAACGAACCAACGAACCAACGAACCAACGAACCAACGAACCAGCGAACCAGCGAACCAGCGAACCAGCGAACCAGCGAACCAGCGAACAAACGAACAAACGAACAAACGAACAAAGTAAGAAAGAAACAAAGAAACAAACGAACCAACGAACCAACGAACCAACGAACCAACGAACCAACGAACCAACGAACCAACGAACCAACGAACCAACGAACCAACGAACCAACGAACCAACGAACCAACGAACCAACGAACCAACGAACCAACGAACCAGCGAACAAACGAACAAACGAACAAAGACAGAAAGAAACAAAGGAACCAACGAACCAACGAACCAACGAACCAACGAACCAACGAACCAACGAACCAACGAACCAACGAACCAACGAACCAACGAACCAGCGAACAAACGAACAAACGAACAAACGAACCAACGAACAAACGAACAAACGAACAAACGAACAAACGAACAAACGAACAAACGAACAAAGAAAGAAAGAAACAAACGAACCAACGAACCAACGAACCAACGAACCAACGAACCAACGAACCAGCGAACAAACGAACAAACGAACAAACGAACCAACGAACAAACGAACCAACGAACCAACGAACCAACGAACCAACGAACCAACGAACCAACGAACCAACGAACCAACGAACCAACGAACCAACGAACCAACGAACCAACGAAACAACGAACCAACGAACCAACGAACCAACGAACCAACGAACCAACGAACCAACGAACCAACGAACCAACGAACCAACGAACCAGCGAACAAACGAACAAACGAACAAACGAACAAACGAACCAACGAACCAACGAACAAACGAACAAACGAACAAACGAACAAAGAAAGAAAGAAACAAACGAACCAACGAACCAACGAACCAACGAACCAACGAACCAACGAACCAACGAACCAGCGAACAAACGAACAAACGAACAAACGAACCAACGAACAAACGAACAAACGAACAAACGAACAAACGAACAAACGAACAAACGAACAAAGAAAGAAAGAAACAAAGAAACAAACGAACCAACGAACCAACGAACCAACGAACCAACGAACCAACGAACCAACGAACCAACGAGCAAACGAACAAACGAACAAACGAACAAACGAACAAACGAACAAACGAACAAACGAACAAAGAAAGAAACAAAGAAAGAAACAAAGAAACAAACGAACCAACGAACCAACGAACCAACGAACCAACGAACCAACGAACCAACGAACCAACGAACCAACGAACCAACGAACCAACGAACCAACGAACCAGCGAACAAACGAACAAACGAACAAACGAACAAAGAAAGAAAGAAACAAAGAAACAAACGAACCAACGAACCAACGAACCAACGAACCAACGAACCAACGAACCAACGAACCAACGAACCAACGAACCAACGAACCAACGAACCAACGAACCAACGAACCAACGAACCAACGAACCTACGAACCAACGAACAAACGAACCAACGAGCAAACGAACAAAGAAAGAAAGAAACAAAGAAACAAACGAACCAACGAACCAACGAACCAACGAACCAACGAACCAACGAACCAACGAACCAACGAAACAACGAACCAACGAACCAACGAACCAACGAACCAACGAACCAACGAACCAACGAACCAACGAACCAACGAACCAACGAACCAGCGAACAAACGAACAAACGAACAAACGAACAAACGAACCAACGAACCAACGAACAAACGAACAAACGAACAAACGAACAAAGAAAGAAAGAAACAAACGAACCAACGAACCAACGAACCAACGAACCAACGAACCAACGAACCAGCGAACAAACGAACCAACGAACCAACGAACCAACGAAACAACGAACCAACGAACCAACGAACCAACGAACCAACGAACCAACGAACCAACGAACCAACGAACCAACGAACCAACGAACCAACGAACCAACGAACCAACGAACCAACGAACCAACGAACCAACGAACCAACGAACCAACGAACCAACGAACCAACGAACCAACGAACCAACGAACCAACGAACCAACGAACCAACGAACCAACGAACCAACGAACCAACGAACCAACGAACCAACGAACCAACGAACCAACGAACCAACGAACCAACGAACCAACGAACCAACGAACCAACGAAACAACGAACCAACGAACCAACGAACCAACGAACCAACGAACCAACGAACCAACGAACCAACGAACCAACGAACAAACGAACAAACGAACAAAGAAAGAAAGAAACAAAGAAACAAACGAACAAACGAACCAACGAACCAACGAACCAACGAACCAACGAACCAACGAACCAACGAACCAACGAACCAACGAACCAACGAACCAACGAACCAACGAACCAACGAACCAACGAACCAACGAACCAACGAACCAACGAACCAACGAACAAACGAACCAACGAACCAACGAACCAACGAACCAACGAACCAACGAACCAACGAACCAACGAACCAACGAACCAACGAACCAACGAACCAACGAACCAACGAACCAACGAACCAACGAACCAACGAACCAACGAACCAACGAAACAACGAACCAACGAACCAACGAACCAACGAACCAACGAACCAACGAACCAACGAACCAACGAACCAACGAACCAACGAACAAACGAAGAAACGAACAAAGAAAGAAAGAAACAAAGAAACAAACGAACAAACGAACCAACGAACCAACGAACCAACGAACCAACGAACCAACGAACCAACGAACCAACGAACCAACGAACCAACGAACCAACGAACCAACGAACCAACGAACCAACGAACCAACGAACCAACGAACCAACGAACCAACGAACCAACGAACCAACGAACCAACGAACCAACGAACCAACGAACCAACGAACCAACGAACCAACGAACCAACGAACCAACGAACCAACGAACCAACGAACCAACGAACAAACGAACCAACGAACCAACGAACCAGCGAACAAACGAACAAAGAAAGAAAGGAACAAAGAAACAAACGAACCAACGAACCAACGAGACAACGAACCAACGAACCAACGAACCAACGAACCAGCGAACCAACGAACCAACGAACCAACGAACCAACGAACCAACGAACCAACGAACCAACGAACCAACGAACCAACGAACCAACGAACCAACGAACCAACGAACCAACGAACCAACGAACCAACGAACCAACGAACCAACGAAACAACGAACCAACGAACCAACGAACCAACGAACCAACGAACCAACGAACCAACGAACCAACGAACCAACGAACCAACGAACCAACGAACCAGCGAACAAACGAACAAACGAACAAACGAACAAACGAACCAACGAACCAACGAACAAACGAACAAACGAACAAACGAACAAAGAAAGAAAGAAACAAACGAACCAACGAACCAACGAACCAACGAACCAACGAACCAACGAACCAGCGAACCAACGAACCAACGAACCAACGAACCAACGAGCAAACGAACCAACGAACAAACGAACAAACGAACCAACGAACCAACGAACCAACGAACCAACGAGCAAACGAACAAACGAACAAACGAACAAACGAACAAACGAACAAACGAACAAACGAACAAACGAACAAAGAAAGAAACAAAGAAAGAAACAAAGAAACAAACGAACCAACGAACCAACGAACCAACGAACCAACGAACCAACGAACCAACGAACCAACGAACCAACGAACCAACGAACCAACGAACCAACGAACCAACGAACCAGCGAACAAACGAACAAACGAACAAACGAACAAAGAAAGAAAGAAACAAAGAAGCAAACGAACCAACGAACCAACGAACCAACGAACCAACGAACCAACGAACCAACGAACGAACGAACCAACGAACCAACGAACCAACGAACCAACGAACCAACGAACCAACGAACCAACGAACCAACGAACCAACGAACCAACGAACCAACGAACCAACGAACCTACGAACCAACGAACAAACGAACCAACGAGCAAACGAACAAAGAAAGAAAGAAACAAAGAAACAAACGAACCAACGAACCAACGAACCAACGAACCAGCGAACAAACGAACAAAGAAAGAAAGAAACAAAGAAACAAACGAACCAACGAACCAACGAGACAACGAACCAACGAACCAACGAACCAACGAACCAGCGAACCAACGAACCAACGAACCAACGAACCAACGAACCAACGAACCAACGAACCAACGAACCAACGAACCAACGAACCAACGAACCAACGAACCAACGAACCAACGAACCAACGAACCAACGAACCAACGAACCAACGAACCAACGAACCAACGAACCAACGAACCAACGAACCAACGAACCAACGAACCAACGAACCAGCGAACAAACGAACAAACGAACAAACGAACAAACGAACCAACGAACCAACGAACAAACGAACAAACGAACAAACGAACAAAGAAAGAAAGAAACAAACGAACCAACGAACCAACGAACCAACGAACCAACGAACCAACGAACCAACGAACCAACGAACCAACGAACCAACGAACCAACGAACCAACGAACCAACGAACCAACGAACCAACGAACCAACGAACCAACGAACCAACGAACCAACGAACCAACGAACCAACGAACCAACGAACCAACGAACCAACGAACCAACGAACCAACGAACCAACGAACCAACGAACCAACGAACCAACGAACCAGCGAACCAGCGAACCAGCGAACCAGCGAACCAGCGAACCAGCGAACAAACGAACAAACGAACAAACGAACAAAGTAAGAAAGAAACAAAGAAACAAACGAACCAACGAACCAACGAACCAACGAACCAACGAACCAACGAACCAACGAACCAACGAACCAACGAACCAACGAACCAACGAACCAACGAACCAACGAACCAACGAACCAACGAACCAACGAACCAACGAACCAACGAACCAACGAACCAACGAACCAGCGAACAAACGAACAAACGAACAAAGACAGAAAGAAACAAAGGAACCAACGAACCAACGAACCAACGAACCAACGAACCAACGAACCAACGAACCAACGAACCAACGAACCAACGAACCAACGAACCAACGAACCAACGAACCAGCGAACAAACGAACAAACGAACAAACGAACCAACGAACAAACGAACAAACGAACAAACGAACAAACGAACAAACGAACAAACGAACAAAGAAAGAAAGAAACAAACGAACCAACGAACCAACGAACCAACGAACCAACGAACCAACGAACCAGCGAACAAACGAACAAACGAACAAACGAACCAACGAACAAACGAACCAACGAACCAACGAACCAACGAACCAACGAACCAACGAACCAACGAACCAACGAACCAACGAACCAACGAACCAACGAACCAACGAACCAACGAAACAACGAACCAACGAACCAACGAACCAACGAACCAACGAACCAACGAACCAACGAACCAACGAACCAACGAACCAACGAACCAGCGAACAAACGAACAAACGAACAAACGAACAAACGAACCAACGAACCAACGAACAAACGAACAAACGAACAAACGAACAAAGAAAGAAAGAAACAAACGAACCAACGAACCAACGAACCAACGAACCAACGAACCAACGAACCAACGAACCAACGAACCAGCGAACAAACGAACAAACGAACAAACGAACCAACGAACAAACGAACAAACGAACAAACGAACAAACGAACAAACGAACAAACGAACAAAGAAAGAAAGAAACAAAGAAACAAACGAACCAACGAACCAACGAACCAACGAACCAACGAACCAACGAACCAACGAACCAACGAACCAACGAGCAAACGAACAAACGAACAAACGAACAAACGAACAAACGAACAAACGAACAAACGAACAAAGAAAGAAACAAAGAAAGAAACAAAGAAACAAACGAACCAACGAACCAACGAACCAACGAACCAACGAACCAACGAACCAACGAACCAACGAACCAACGAACCAACGAACCAACGAACCAACGAACCAGCGAACAAACGAACAAACGAACAAACGAACAAAGAAAGAAAGAAACAAAGAAACAAACGAACCAACGAACCAACGAACCAACGAACCAACGAATCAACGAACCAACGAACCAACGAACCAACGAACCAACGAACCAACGAACCAACGAACCAACGAACCAACGAACCAACGAACCAACGAACCAACGAACCAACGAACCTACGAACCAACGAACAAACGAACCAACGAGCAAACGAACAAAGAAAGAAAGAAACAAAGAAACAAACGAACCAACGAACCAACGAACCAACGAACCAACGAACCAACGAACCAACGAACCAACGAAACAACGAACCAACGAACCAACGAACCAACGAACCAACGAACCAACGAACCAACGAACCAACGAACCAACGAACCAACGAACCAGCGAACAAACGAACAAACGAACAAACGAACAAACGAAACAACGAACCAACGAACAAACGAACAAACGAACAAACGAACAAAGAAAGAAAGAAACAAACGAACCAACGAACCAACGAACCAACGAACCAACGAACCAACGAACCAGCGAACAAACGAACAAACGAACAAACGAACCAACGAACAAACGAACAAACGAACAAACGAACAAACGAACAAACGAACAAACGAACAAAGAAAGAAAGAAACAAAGAAACAAACGAACCAACGAACCAACGAACCAACGAACCAACGAACCAACGAACCAACGAACCAACGAACCAACGAGCAAACGAACAAACGAACAAACGAACAAACGAACAAACGAACAAACGAACAAACGAACAAACGAACAAAGAAAGAAACAAAGAAAGAAACAAAGAAACAAACGAACCAACGAACCAACGAACCAACGAACCAACGAACCAACGAACCAACGAACCAACGAACCAACGAACCAACGAACCAACGAACCAACGAACCAACGAACCAGCGAACAAACGAACAAACGAACAAACGAACAAAGAAAGAAAGAAACAAAGAAACAAACGAACCAACGAACCAACGAACCAACGAACCAACGAACCAACGAACCAACGAACCAACGAACCAACGAACCAACGAACCAACGAACCAACGAACCAACGAACCAACGAACCAACGAACCAACGAACCAACGAACCAACGAACCTACGAACCAACGAACAAACGAACCAACGAGCAAACGAACAAAGAAAGAAAGAAACAAAGAAACAAACGAACCAACGAACCAACGAACCAACGAACCAGCGAACAAACGAACAAAGAAAGAAAGAAACAAAGAAACAAACGAACCAACGAACCAACGAGACAACGAACCAACGAACCAACGAACCAACGAACCAGCGAACAACGAACCAACGAACCAACGAACCAACGAACCAACGAACCAACGAACCAACGAACCAACGAACCAACGAACCAACGAACCAACGAACCAACGAACCCAACGAACCAACGAACCAACGAACCAACGAACCAACGAACCAACGAACCAACGAACCAACGAACCAACGAACCAACGAACCAACGAACCAGCGAACAAACGAACAAACGAACAAACGAACAAACGAACCAACGAACCAACGAACAAACGAACAAACGAACAAACGAACAAAGAAAGAAAGAAACAAACGAACCAACGAACCAACGAACCAACGAACCAACGAACCAACGAACCAACGAACCAACGAACCAACGAACCAACGAACCAACGAACCAACGAACCAACGAACCAACGAACCAACGAACCAACGAACCAACGAACCAACGAACCAACGAACCAACGAACCAACGAACCAACGAACCAGCGAACCAGCGAACCAGCGAACCAGCGAACCAGCGAACCAGCGAACAAACGAACAAACGAACAAACGAACAAAGTAAGAAAGAAACAAAGAAACAAACGAACCAACGAACCAACGAACCAACGAACCAACGAACCAACGAACCAACGAACCAACGAACCAACGAACCAACGAACCAACGAACCAACGAACCAACGAACCAACGAACCAACGAACCAACGAACCAACGAACCAACGAACCAACGAACCAACGAACCAACGAACCAACGAACCAACGAACCAACGAACCAACGAACCAACGAACCAACGAACCAACGAACCAACGAACCAACGAACCAACGAACCAACGAACCAACGAACCAACGAACCAGCGAACAAACGAACAAACGAACAAACGAACAAAGAAAGAAAGAAACAAAGAAACAAACGAACCAACGAACCAACGAACCAACGAACCAACGAACCAACGAACCAACGAACCAACGAACCAACGAACCAACGAACCAACGAACCAACGAACCAACGAACCAACGAACCAACGAACCAACGAACCAACGAACCAACGAACCAACGAACCAACGAACCAACGAACCTACGAACCAACGAACAAACGAACCAACGAGCAAACGAACAAAGAAAGAAAGAAACAAAGAAACAAACGAACCAACGAACCAACGAACCAACGAACCAACGAACCAACGAACCAACGAACCAACGAAACAACGAACCAACGAACCAACGAACCAACGAACCAACGAACCAACGAACCAACGAACCAACGAACCAACGAACCAACGAACCAGCGAACAAACGAACAAACGAACAAACGAACAAACGAACCAACGAACCAACGAACAAACGAACAAACGAACAAACGAACAAAGAAAGAAAGAAACAAACGAACCAACGAACCAACGAACCAACGAACCAACGAACCAACGAACCAGCGAACAAACGAACAAACGAACAAACGAACCAACGAACAAACGAACAAACGAACAAACGAACAAACGAACAAACGAACGAACAAACGAACAAAGAAAGAAAGAAACAAAGAAACAAACGAACCAACGAACCAACGAACCAACGAACCAACGAACCAACGAACCAACGAACCAACGAACCAACGAGCAAACGAACAAACGAACAAACGAACAAACGAACAAACGAACAAACGAACAAACGAACAAACGAACAAAGAAAGAAACAAAGAAAGAAACAAAGAAACAAACGAACCAACGAACCAACGAACCAACGAACCAACGAACCAACGAACCAACGAACCAACGAACCAACGAACCAACGAACCAACGAACCAACGAACCAACGAACCAACGAACCAGCGAACAAACGAACAAACGAACAAACGAACAAAGAAAGAAAGAAACAAAGAAACAAACGAACCAACGAACCAACGAACCAACGAACCAACGAACCAACGAACCAACGAACCAACGAACCAACGAACCAACGAACCAACGAACCAACGAACCAACGAACCAACGAACCAACGAACCAACGAACCAACGAACCAACGAACCAACGAACCAACGAACCAACGAACCAACGAACCTACGAACCAACGAACAAACGAACCAACGAGCAAACGAACAAAGAAAGAAAGAAACAAAGAAACAAACGAACCAACGAACCAACGAACCAACGAACCAGCGAACAAACGAACAAAGAAAGAAAGAAACAAAGAAACAAACGAACCAACGAACCAACGAGACAACGAACCAACGAACCAACGAACCAACGAACCAGCGAACCAACGAACCAACGAACCAACGAACCAACGAACCAACGAACCAACGAACCAACGAACCAACGAACCAACGAACCAACGAACCAACGAACCAACGAACCAACGAACCAACGAACCAACGAACCAACGAACCAACGAACCAACGAACCAACGAACCAACGAACCAACGAACCAACGAACCAACGAACCAGCGAACAAACGAACAAACGAACAAACGAACAAACGAACCAACGAACCAACGAACAAACGAACAAACGAACAAACGAACAAAGAAAGAAAGAAACAAACGAACCAACGAACCAACGAACCAACGAACCAACGAACCAACGAACCAACGAACCAACGAACCAACGAACCAACGAACCAACGAACCAACGAACCAACGAACCAACGAACCAACGAACCAACGAACCAACGAACCAACGAACCAACGAACCAACGAACCAACGAACCAACGAACCAACGAACCAACGAACCAACGAACCAACGAACCAACGAACCAACGAACCAACGAACCAGCGAACCAGCGAACCAGCGAACCAGCGAACCAGCGAACCAGCGAACAAACGAACAAACGAACAAACGAACAAAGTAAGAAAGAAACAAAGAAACAAACGAACCAACGAACCAACGAACCAACGAACCAACGAACCAACGAACCAACGAACCAACGAACCAACGAACCAACGAACCAACGAACCAACGAACCAACGAACCAACGAACCAACGAACCAACGAACCAACGAACCAACGAACCAACGAACCAACGAACCAACGAACCAACGAACCAACGAACCAGCGAACAAACGAACAAACGAACAAAGACAGAAAGAAACAAAGGAACCAACGAACCAACGAACCAACGAACCAACGAACCAACGAACCAACGAACCAACGAACCAACGAACCAACGAACCAACGAACCAACGAACCAACGAACCAACGAACCAGCGAACAAACGAACAAACGAACAAACGAACCAACGAACAAACGAACAAACGAACAAACGAACAAACGAACAAACGAACAAACGAACAAAGAAAGAAAGAAACAAACGAACCAACGAACCAACGAACCAACGAACCAACGAACCAACGAACCAGCGAACAAACGAACAAACGAACAAACGAACCAACGAACAAACGAACCAACGAACCAACGAACCAACGAACCAACGAACCAACGAACCAACGAACCAACGAACCAACGAACCAACGAACCAACGAACCAACGAAACAACGAACCAACGAACCAACGAACCAACGAACCAACGAACCAACGAACCAACGAACCAACGAACCAACGAACCAACGAACCAACGAACCAGCGAACAAACGAACAAACGAACAAACGAACAAACGAACCAACGAACCAACGAACAAACGAACAAACGAACAAACGAACAAAGAAAGAAAGAAACAAACGAACCAACGAACCAACGAACCAACGAACCAACGAACCAACGAACCAACGAACCAGCGAACAAACGAACAAACGAACAAACGAACCAACGAACAAACGAACAAACGAACAAACGAACAAACGAACAAACGAACAAACGAACAAAGAAAGAAAGAAACAAAGAAACAAACGAACCAACGAACCAACGAACCAACGAACCAACGAACCAACCAACCAACGAACCAACGAACCAACGAGCAAACGAACAAACGAACAAACGAACAAACGAACAAACGAACAAACGAACAAACGAACAAAGAAAGAAACAAAGAAAGAAACAAAGAAACAAACGAACCAACGAACCAACGAACCAACGAACCAACGAACCAACGAACCAACGAACCAACGAACCAACGAACCAACGAACCAACGAACCAACGAACCAACGAACCAGCGAACAAACGAACAAACGAACAAACGAACAAAGAAAGAAAGAAACAAAGAAACAAACGAACCAACGAACCAACGAACCAACGAACCAACGAACCAACGAACCAACGAACCAACGAACAACGAACCAACGAACCAACGAACCAACGAACCAACGAACCAACGAACCAACGAACCAACGAACCTACGAACCAACGAACAAACGAACCAACGAGCAAACGAACAAAGAAAGAAAGAAACAAAGAAACAAACGAACCAACGAACCAACGAACCAACGAACCAGCGAACAAACGAACAAAGAAAGAAAGAAACAAAGAAACAAACGAACCAACGAACCAACGAGACAACGAACCAACGAACCAACGAACCAACGAACCAGCGAACCAACGAACCAACGAACCAACGAACCAACGAACCAACGAACCAACGAACCAACGAACCAACGAACCAACGAACCAACGAACCAACGAACCAACGAACCAACGAACCAACGAACCAGCGAACAAACGAACCAACGAACCAACGAACCAACGAACCAACGAACCAACGAACCAACGAACCAACGAACCAACGAACCAACGAACCAACGAACCAACGAACCAACGAACCAACGAACCAACGAAACAACGAACCAACGAACCAACGAACCAACGAACCAACGAACCAACGAACCAACGAACCAACGAACCAACGAACCAACGAACCAACGAACCAACGAACCAGCGAACCAGCGAACCAGCGAACCAGCGAACCAGCGAACCAGCGAACAAACGAACAAACGAACAAACGAACAAAGTAAGAAAGAAACAAAGAAACAAACGAACCAACGAACCAACCGAACCAACGAACCAACGAACCAACGAACCAACGAACCAACGAACCAACGAACCAACGAACCAACGAACCAACGAACCAACGAACCAACGAACCAACGAACCAACGAACCAACGAACCAACGAACCAACGAACCAACGAACCAACGAACCAACGAACCAACGAACCAGCGAACAAACGAACCAACGAACCAACGAACCAACGAACCAACGAACCAACGAACCAACGAACCAACGAACCAACGAACCAACGAACCAACGAACCAACGAACCAACGAACCAACGAACCAACGAACCAACGAAACAACGAACCAACGAACCAACGAACCAACGAACCAACGAACCAACGAACCAACGAACCAACGAACCAACGAACCAACGAACCAACGAACAAACGAACAAACGAACAAAGAAAGAAAGAAACAAAGAAACAAACGAACAAACGAACCAACGAACCAA
The DNA here is from genome assembly GCF_050908995.1 of Andrena cerasifolii. Taxonomy (NCBI): domain Eukaryota; kingdom Metazoa; phylum Arthropoda; class Insecta; order Hymenoptera; family Andrenidae; genus Andrena; species Andrena cerasifolii. The sequence goes on from NW_027486366.1 coordinate 17,993, forward strand.
CGAACCAACGAACCAACGAACCAACGAACCAACGAACCAACGAACCAACGAACCAACGAACCAACGAACCAACGAACCAACGAACCAACGAACCAACGAACCAACGAACCAACGAACCAACGGACCAACGAACCAACGAACCAACGAACCAACGAACCAACGAACCAACGAACCAACGAACCAACGAACCAACGAACCAACGAACCAACGAACCAACGAACCAACGAACCAACGAACCAACGAAACAACGAACCAACGAACCAACGAACCAACGAACCAACGAACCAACGAACCAACGAACCAACGAACCAACGAACCAACGAACCAACGAACCAACGAACCAACGAACAAACGAAGAAACGAACAAACAAAGAAAGAAACAAAGAAACAAACGAACAAACGAACCAAAGAACCAACGAACCAACGAACCAACGAACCAACGAACCAACGAACCAACGAACCAACGAACCAACGAACCAACGAACCAACGAACCAACGAACCAACGAACCAACGAACCAACGAACCAACGAACCAACGAACCAACGAAAACCAACGAACCAACGAACCAACGAACCAACGAACCAACGAACCAACGAACCAACGAACCAACGAACCAACGAACCAACGAACCAACGAACCAACGAACCAACGAACCAACGAACCAGCGAACAAACGAACAAAGAAAGAAAGGAACAAAGAAACAAACGAACCAACGAACCAACGAGACAACGAACCAACGAACCAACGAACCAACGAACCAGCGAACCAACGAACCAACGAACCAACGAACCAACGAACCAACGAACCAACGAACCAACGAACCAACGAACCAACGAACCAACGAACCAACGAACCAACGAACCAACGAACCAACGAACCAACGAACCAACGAACCAACGAAACAACGAACCAACGAACCAACGAACCAACGAACCAACGAACCAACGAACCAACGAACCAACGAACCAACGAACCAACGAACCAGCGAACAAACGAACAAACGAACAAACGAACAAACGAACCAACGAACCAACGAACAAACGAACAAACGAACAAAGAAAGAAAGAAACAAACGAACCAACGAACCAACGAACCAACGAACCAACGAACCAACGAACCAGCGAACAAACGAACAAACGAACAAACGAACCAACGAACAAACGAACAAACGAACAAACGAACAAACGAACAAACGAACAAACGAACAAACGAACAAAGAAAGAAAGAAACAAAGAAACAAACGAACCAACGAACTAACGAACCAACGAACCAACGAACCAACGAACCAACGAACCAACGAACCAACGAGCAAACGAACAAACGAACAAACGAACAAACGAACAAACGAACAAACGAACAAACGAACAAACGAACAAAGAAAGAAACAAAGAAAGAAACAAAGAAACAAACGAACCAACGAACCAACGAACCAACGAACCAACGAACCAACGAACCAACGAACCAACGAACCAACGAACCAACGAACCAACGAACCAACGAACCAACGAACCAGCGAACAAACGAACAAACGAACAAACGAACAAAGAAAGAAAGAAACAAAGAAACAAACGAACCAACGAACCAACGAACCAACGAACCAACGAACCAACGAACCAACGAACCAACGAACCAACGAACCAACGAACCAACGAACCAACGAACCAACGAACCAACGAACCAACGAACCAACGAACCAACGAACCAACGAACCAACGAACCAACGAACCTACGAACCAACGAACAAACGAACCAACGAGCAAACGAACAAAGAAAGAAAGAAACAAAGAAACAAACGAACCAACGAACCAACGAACCAACGAACCAGCGAACAAACGAACAAAGAAAGAAAGAAACAAAGAAACAAACGAACCAACGAACCAACGAGACAACGAACCAACGAACCAACGAACCAACGAACCAGCGAACCAACGAACCAACGAACCAACGAACCAACGAACCAACGAACCAACGAACCAACGAACCAACGAACCAACGAACCAACGAACCAACGAACCAACGAACCAACGAACCAACGAACCAACGAACCAACGAACCAACGAACCAACGAACCAACGAACCAACGAACCAACGAACCAACGAACCAACGAACCAACGAACCAGCGAACAAACGAACCAACGAACCAACGAACAAACGAACAAACGAACAAACGAACAAAGAAAGAAAGAAACAAACGAACCAACGAACCAACGAACCAACGAACCAACGAACCAACGAACCAACGAACCAACGAACCAACGAACCAACGAACCAACGAACCAACGAACCAACGAACCAACGAACCAACGAACTAACGAACCAACGAACCAACGAACCAACGAACCAACGAACCAACGAACCAACGAACCAGCGAACCAGCGAACCAGCGAACCAGCGAACAAACGAACAAACGAACAAACGAACAAAGTAAGAAAGAAACAAAGAAACAAACGAACCAACGAACCAACGAACCAACGAACCAACGAACCAACGAACCAACGAACCAACGAACCAACGAACCAACGAACCAACGAACCAACGAACCAACGAACCAACGAACCAACGAACCAACGAACCAACGAACCAACGAACCAACGAACCAACGAACCAGCGAACAAACGAACAAACGAACAAAGACAGAAAGAAACAATGGAACCAACGAACCAACGAACCAACGAACCAACGAACCAACGAACCAACGAACCAGCGAACAAACGAACAAACGAACAAACGAACAAACGAACCAACGAACCAACGAACAAACGAACAAACGAACAAACGAACAAACGAACAAAGAAAGAAAGAAACAAACGAACCAACGAACCAACGAACCAACGAACCAACGAACCAACGAACCAGCGAACAAACGAACAAACGAACAAACGAACCAACGAACAAACGAACAAACGAACAAACGAACAAACGAACAAACGAACAAACGAACAAACGAACAAAGAAAGAAAGAAACAAAGAAACAAACGAACCAACGAACCAACGAACCAACGAACCAACGAACCAACGAACCAACGAACCAACGAACCAACGAGCAAACGAACAAACGAACAAACGAACAAACGAACAAACGAACAAACGAACAAACGAACAAAGAAAGAAACAAAGAAAGAAACAAAGAAACAAACGAACCAACGAACCAACGAACCAACGAACCAACGAACCAACGAACCAACGAACCAACGAACCAACGAACCAACGAACCAACGAACCAACGAACCAACGAACCAACGAACCAGCGAACAAACGAACAAACGAACAAACGAACAAAGAAAGAAAGAAACAAAGAAACAAACGAACCAACGAACCAACGAACCAACGAACCAACGAACCAACGAACCAACGAACCAACGAACCAACGAACCAACGAACCAACGAACCAACGAACCAACGAACCAACGAACCAACGAACCAACGAACCAACGAACCAACGAACCTACGAACCAACGAACAAACGAACCAACGAGCAAACGAACAAAGAAAGAAAGAAACAAAGAAACAAACGAACCAACGAACCAACGAACCAACGAACCAGCGAACAAACGAACAAAGAAAGAAAGAAACAAAGAAACAAACGAACCAACGAACCAACGAGACAACGAACCAACGAACCAACGAACCAACGAACCAGCGAACCAACGAACCAACGAACCAACGAACCAACGAACCAACGAACCAACGAACCAACGAACCAACGAACCAACGAACCAACGAACCAACGAACCAACGAACCAACGAACCAACGAACCAACGAACCAACGAACCAACGAACCAACGAACCAACGAACCAACGAACCAACGAACCAACGAACCAGCGAACAAACGAACAAACGAACAAACGAACAAACGAACCAACGAACCAACGAACAAACGAACAAACGAACAAACGAACAAAGAAAGAAAGAAACAAACGAACCAACGAACCAACGAACCAACGAACCAACGAACCAACGAACCAACGAACCAACGAACCAACGAACCAACGAACCAACGAACCAACGAACCAACGAACCAACGAACCAACGAACCAACGAACCAACGAACCAACGAACCAACGAACCAACGAACCAACGAACCAACGAACCAACGAACCAACGAACCAACGAACCAACGTACCAACGAACCAACGAACCAACGAACCAGCGAACCAGCGAACCAGCGAACCAGCGAACCAGCGAACAAACGAACAAACGAACAAACGAACAAAGTAAGAAAGAAACAAAGAAACAAACGAACCAACGAACCAACGAACCAACGAACCAACGAACCAACGAACCAACGAACCAACGAACCAACGAACCAACGAACCAACGAACCAACGAACCAACGAACCAACGAACCAACGAACCAACGAACCAACGAACCAACGAACCAACGTACCAACGAACCAACGAACCAGCGAACAAACGAACAAACGAACAAAGACAGAAAGAAACAAAGGAACCAACGAACCAACGAACCAACGAACCAACGAACCAACGAACCAACGAACCAACGAACCAACGAACCAACGAACCAACGAACCAACGAACCAACGAACCAGCGAACAAACGAACAAACGAACAAACGAACCAACGAACAAACGAACAAACGAACAAACGAACAAAGAAAGAAAGAAACAAACGAACCAACGAACCAACGAACCAACGAACCAACGAACCAACGAACCAGCGAACAAACGAACAAACGAACAAACGAACCAACGAACAAACGAACAAACGAACAAACGAACAAACGAACAAACGAACAAACGAACAAAGAAAGAAAGAAAGAAAAGAACAAGAAGAAAGAAAGAAGAAGAAACAAAGAAACAAACGAACCAACGAACCAACGAACCAACGAACCAACGAACCAACGAGCAAACGAACAAACGAACAAACGAACAAACGAACAAACGAACAAACGAACAAACGAACAAAGAAAGAAACAAAGAAAGAAACAAAGAAACAAACGAACCAACGAACCAACGAACCAACGAACCAACGAACCAACGAACCAACGAACCAACGAACCAACGAACCAACGAACCAACGAACCAACGAACCAACGAACCAGCGAACAAACGAACAAACGAACAAACGAACAAAGAAAGAAAGAAACAAAGAAACAAACGAACCAACGAACCAACGAACCAACGAACCAACGAACCAACGAACCAACGAACCAACGAACCAACGAACCAACGAACCAACGAACCAACGAACCAACGAACCAACGAACCAGCGAACAAACGAACAAAGAAAGAAAGAAACAAAGGAACCAACGAACCAACGAACCAACGAACCAACGAACCAACGAACCAACGAACCAACGAACAAACGAACAAACGAACAAACGAACAAAGAAAGAAAGAAACAAACGAACCAACGAACCAGCGAACAAACGAACAAACGAACAAACGAACAAACGAACCAACGAACCAACGAACCAACGAACCAACGAACCAACGAACCAACGAACCAACGAACCAACGAACCAACGAACCAGCGAACAAACGAACCAACGAACAAACGAACAAACGAACAAACGAACAAACGAACAAACGAACAAACGAACAAAGAAAGAAAGAAACAAAGGAACCAACGAA
>NW_027486367.1:0-23581 GCF_050908995.1 Andrena cerasifolii
TCAGTTTTCGATGTAAGTTTTTCAATATTAGTTTTTCAATATCGCTTTTTCAATATCGGTTTTTCAATATCAGTTTTTCGATATCAGTTTTTCAATATTTGTTTTTCAATATCGGTTTTTCAATATCGGTTCTAATATCGGATTCAATATCGGTTTTTCAATATCGGTTTTTCAATATCAGTTTTTCAATATTTGGTTTTCAATATCGGTTTTTGAATATCGGTTCTAATATCGGATTAAATATCGGTTTTTCAATATTTGTTTTTCAATATCGGTTTTTAAATATCAGTTTTTCAATATCAGTTTTTCAATATTTGGTTTTCAATATCGGTTCTAATATCGGATTCAACATCGGTTTTTGAATATCGGTTCTAATATCGGATTCAATATCGGTTTTCAATATCGGTTTTGCAATATCAGTTTTTCGATATCGGTTCTAATATCGGATTAAATATCGGTTTTGCAATATCAGTTTCCGATATAGGTTTTTCAATATCGGTTTTTCAATATCGGTTCTAATATCGGATTCAATATCGGTTTTTCAATATCGGTTTTGCAATATCAGTTTTTGAATATTTGGTTTTCAATATCGGTTTTTGAATATCGGTTCTAATATCGGATTCAATATCGGTTTTTGAATATCGGTTCTAATATCGGATTCAATATCGGTTCTAATATCGGATTCAATATCGGTTTTTGAATATCGGTTCTAATATCGGATTCAATATCGGTTTTGCAATATCAGTTTTTCGGTATAGGTTTATCAATATCGGTTTCTCAATATCGGTTTTTCAATATCGGTTTTCAATATCGGTTTTTCAATATCAGTTTATCGATATCAGTTTTTCAATATTTGTTTTTCAATATCGGTTTTTCAATATCGGTTTTTCAATATCAGTTTTTCGATATCAGTTTTTCAATATTTGTTTTTCAATATCGGTTTTTCAATATCGGTTCTAATATCGGATTCAATATCGGTTTTTCAATATCGGTTTTGCAATATCAGTTTTTCAATATTTGGTTTTCAATATCGGTTCTAATATCGGATTCAATATCGGTTTTTGAATATCGGTTCTAATATCGGATTCAATATCGGTTCTAATATCGGATTCAATATCGGTTTTTGAATATCGGTTCTAATATCGGATTCAATATCGGGTTTTTCAATATCGGTTTTGCAATATCAGTTTTTCGGTATAGGTTTATCAATATCGGTTTCTCAATATCGGTTTATCGATATCAGTTTTTCAATATTTGTTTTTCAATATCGGTTTTTCAATATCGGTTTTTTAATATCAGTTTTTCGATATCAGTTTTTCAATATTTGTTTTTCAATATCGGTTTTTCAATATCAATTTTTCGATATCAATTTTTCGATATCAGTTTTTCAATATTTGGTTTTTAATATCAGTTTTTCGATATCATTTTTCAATATTTGTTTTTCAATATCGGTTTTTCAATATCGGTTCTAATATCGGTTCTAATATCGGATTCAATATCGGTTTTTCAATATCGGTTTTGCAATATCAGTTTTTCGATATAGGTTTTTCAATATCGGTTTTTGAATATCGGTTCTAATATCGGATTCAATATCGGTTTTTCAATATCGGTTTTGCAATATCAGTTTTTCGATATTGGTTTTTCAATATCGGTTTCAATATGGGTTTTTCAATATCGGTTTTTCAATATCGGTTTTTCAATATCGGTTTTTAAATATCAGTTTTTCAATATCGGTTTAGCAATATCAGTTTTTCAATATTTGGTTTTCAATATCGGTTTTTCAATATCGGTTCTAATATCGGATTCAACATCGGTTTTTGAATATCGGTTCTAATATCGGATTCAATATGGGTTTTTCAATATCGGTTTTTCAATATCGGTTTTTCAATATCGGTTTTTCAATATCAGTTTTTCGATGTAAGTTTTTCAATATTAGTTTTTCAATATCGCTTTTTCAATATCGGTTTTTCAATATCAGTTTTTCGATATCAGTTTTTCAATATTTGTTTTTCAATATTGGTTTTTCAATATCGGTTCTAATATCGGATTCAATATCGGTTTTTCAATATCGGTTTTGCAATATCAGTTTTTCGATATTTGGTTTTCAATATCGGTTTTTGAATATCGGTTCTAATATCGGATTAAATATCGGTTTTTCAATATTTGTTTTTCAATATCGGTTTTTAAATATCAGTTTTTCAATATCAGTTTTTCAATATTTGGTTTTCAATATCGGTTCTAATATCGGATTCAACATCGGTTTTTGAATATCGGTTCTAATATCGGATTCAATATCGGTTTTTCAATATCGGTTTTGCAATATCAGTTTTTCGATATCGGTTCTAATATCGGATTAAATATCGGTTTTGCAATATCAGTTTTCCGATATAGGTTTTTCAATATCGGTTTTTCAATATCGGTTCTAATATCGGATTCAATATCGGTTTTTCAATATCGGTTTTGCAATATCAGTTTTTGAATATTTGGTTTTCAATATCGGTTTTTGAATATCGGTTCTAATATCGGATTCAATATCGGTTTTTGAATATCGGTTCTAATATCGGATTCAATATCGGTTCTAATATCGGATTCAATATCGGTTTTTGAATATCGGTTCTAATATCGGATTCAATATCGGTTTTGCAATATCAGTTTTTCGGTATAGGTTTATCAATATCGGTTTCTCAATATCGGTTTTTCAATATCGGTTTTTCAATATCGGTTTTTCAATATCAGTTTATCGATATCAGTTTTTCAATATTTGTTTTTCAATATCGGTTTTTCAATATCGGTTTTTCAATATCAGTTTTTCGATATCAGTTTTTCAATATTTGTTTTTCAATATCGGTTTTTCAATATCGGTTCTAATATCGGATTCAATATCGGTTTTTCAATATCGGTTTTGCAATATCAGTTTTTCAATATTTGGTTTTCAATATCGGTTCTAATATCGGATTCAATATCGGTTTTTGAATATCGGTTCTAATATCGGATTCAATATCGGTTCTAATATCGGATTCAATATCGGTTTTTGAATATCGGTTCTAATATCGGATTCAATATCGGTTTTTCAATATCGGTTTTGCAATATCAGTTTTTCGGTATAGGTTTATCAATATCGGTTTCTCAATATCGGTTTATCGATATCAGTTTTTCAATATTTGTTTTTCAATATCGGTTTTTCAATATCGGTTTTTTAATATCAGTTTTTCGATATCAGTTTTTCAATATTTGTTTTTCAATATCGGTTTTTCAATATCAATTTTTCGATATCAATTTTTCGATATCAGTTTTTCAATATTTGGTTTTTAATATCAGTTTTTCGATATCATTTTTCAATATTTGTTTTTCAATATCGGTTTTTCAATATCGGTTCTAATATCGGTTCTAATATCGGATTCAATATCGGTTTTTCAATATCGGTTTTGCAATATCAGTTTTTCGATATAGGTTTTTCAATATCGGTTTTTGAATATCGGTTCTAATATCGGATTCAATATCGGTTTTTCAATATCGGTTTTGCAATATCAGTTTTTCGATATTGGTTTTTCAATATCGGTTTCAATATGGGTTTTTCAATATCGGTTTTTCAATATCGGTTTTTCAATATCGGTTTTTAAATATCAGTTTTTCAATATCGGTTTAGCAATATCAGTTTTTCAATATTTGGTTTTCAATATCGGTTTTTCAATATCGGTTCTAATATCGGATTCAACATCGGTTTTTGAATATCGGTTCTAATATCGGATTCAATATGGGTTTTTCAATATCGGTTTTTCAATATCGGTTTTTCAATATCAGTTTTTCGATGTAAGTTTTTCAATATTAGTTTTCAATATCGCTTTTTTCAATATCGGTTTTTCAATATCAGTTTTTCGATATCAGTTTTTCAATATTTGTTTTTCAATATTGGTTTTTCAATATCGGTTCTAATATCGGATTCAATATCGGTTTTTCAATATCGGTTTTGCAATATCAGTTTTTCGATATAGGTTTTTCAATATCGGTTTTTCAATATCGGTTTTTCAATATCAGTTTTTCAATATTTGGTTTTCAATATCGGTTTTTGAATATCGGTTCTAATATCGGATTAAATATCGGTTTTTCAATATTTGTTTTTCAATATCGGTTTTTCAATATCGGTTTTTCAATATCAGTTTTTCAATATTTGGTTTTCAATATCGGTTTTTGAATATCGGTTCTAATATCGGATTAAATATCGGTTTTTCAATATTTGTTTTTCAATATCGGTTTTTCAATATCGGTTTTTAAATATCAGTTTTTCAATATCGGTTTTGCAATATCAGTTTTTCAATATTTGGTTTTCAATATCGGTTTTTCAATATCGGTTCTAATATCGGATTCAACATCGGTTTTTGAATATCGGTTCTAATATCGGATTCAATATCGGTTTTTCAATTTCGGTTTTGCAATATCAGTTTTTCGATATCGGTTCTAATATCGGATTAAATATCGGTTTTGCAATATCAGTTTTTCGATATAGGTTTTTCAATATCGGTTTTTCAATATCGGTTCTAATATCGGATTCAATATCGGTTTTTCAATATCGGTTTTGCAATATCAGTTTTTGAATATTTGGTTTTCAATATCGGTTTTTGAATATCGGTTCTAATATCGGATTCAATATCGGCTTTTGAATATCGGTTCTAATATCGGATTCAATATCGGTTCTAATATCGGATTCAATATCGGTTTTTGAATATCGGTTCTAATATCGGATTCAATATCGGTTTTGCAATATCAGTTTTTCGGTATAGGTTTATCAATATCGGTTTCTCAATATCGGTTTTTCAATATCGGTTTTTCAATATCGGTTTTTCAATATCGGTTTTGCAATATCAGTTTTTGAATATTTGGTTTTCAATATCGGTTTTTGAATATCGGTTCTAATATCGGATTCAATATCGGCTTTTGAATATCGGTTCTAATATCGGATTCAATATCGGTTCTAATATCGGATTCAATATCGGTTATAATATCGGATTCAATATCGGTTTTTGAATATCGGTTCTAATATCGGATTCAATATCGGTTTTTCAATATCGGTTTTGCAATATCAGTTTTTCGGTATAGGTTTATCAATATCGGTTTCTCAATATCGGTTTTTCAATATCGGTTTTTCAATATCGGTTTTTCAATATCGGTTTTTCAATATCGGTTTTTCAATATCAGTTTATCGATATCAGTTTTTCAATATTTGTTTTTCAATATCGGTTTTTCAATATTTGGTTTTTAATATCAGTTTTTCGATATCATTTTTCAATATTTGTTTTTCAATATCGGTTTTTCAATATCGGTTCTAATATCGGATTCAACATCGGTTTTTGAATATCGGTTCTAATATCGGATTCAATATCGGTTTTACAATATCGGTTTTGCAATATCAGTTTTTCGATATAGGTTTTTCAATATCGGTTTCAATATGGGTTTTTCAAAATCGGTTTTTCAATATCGGTTTTTCAATATCAGTTTTTCTATGTAAGTTTTTCAATATTGGTTTTTCAATATCGCTTTTTCAATATCGGTTTTTCAATATCAGTTTTTCGATATCAGTTTTTCAATATTTGTTTTTCAATATCGGTTTTTCAATATAGGTTCTAATATCGGAATCAATAACGGTTTTTCAATATCGGTTTTGCAATATCGGTTTTTCAATATCGGTTTTGCAATATCAGTTTTTCAATATTTGGTTTTCAATATCGGTTTTTGAATATCGGTTCTAATATCGGATTCAATATCGGTTTTTGAATATCGGTTCTAATATCGGATTCAATATCGGTTTTTCAATATCGGTTTTGCAATATCAGTTTTTCGGTATAGGTTTATCAATATCGGTTTCTCAATATCGGTTTCTCAATATCGGTTTTGCAATATCAGTTTTTGAATATTTGGTTTTCAATATCGGTTTTTGAATATCGGTTCTAATATCGGATTCAATATCGGCTTTTGAATATCGGTTCTAATATCGGATTCAATATCGGTTCTAATATCGGATTCAATATCGGTTTTTGAATATCGGTTCTAATATCGGATTCAATATCGGTTTTGCAATATCAGTTTTTCGGTATAGGTTTATCAATATCGGTTTTTCAATATCGGTTTTTCAATATCGGTTTTTCAATATCAGTTTATCGATATCAGTTTTTCAATATTTGTTTTTCAATATCGGTTTTTCAATATCGGTTTTTCAATATCAGTTTTTCGATATCAGTTTTTCAATATTTGTTTTTCAATATCGGTTTTTCAATATCGGTTCTAATATCGGATTCAATATCGGTTTTTCAATATCGGTTTTGCAATATCAGTTTTTGAATATTTGGTTTTCAATATCGGTTTTTGAATATCGGTTCTAATATCGGATTCAATATCGGCTTTTGAATATCGGTTCTAATATCGGATTCAATATCGGTTCTAATATCGGATTCAATATCGGTTTTTGAATATCGGTTCTAATATCGGATTCAATATCGGTTTTGCAATATCAGTTTTTCGGTATAGGTTTATCAATATCGGTTTCTCAATATCGGTTTTTCAATATCGGTTTATCGATATCAGTTTTTCAATATTTGTTTTTCAATATCAGTTTATCGATATCAGTTTTTCAATATTTGTTTTTCAATATCGGTTTTTCAATATCGGTTTTTCAATATCAGTTTTTCGATATCAGTTTTTCAATATTTGTTTTTCAATATCGGTTTTTCAATATCAATTTTTCGATATCAATTTTTCGATATCAGTTTTTCAATATTTGGTTTTTAATATCAGTTTTTCGATATCATTTTTCAATATTTGTTTTCCAATATCGGTTTTTCAATATCGGTTCTAATATCGGTTCTAATATCGGATTCAATATCGGTTTTTCAATATCGGTTTTGCAATATCAGTTTTTCGATATAGGTTTTTCAATATCGGTTTTTCAATATCGGTTCTAATATCGGATTCAATATCGGTTTTTCAATATCAGTTTTGCAATATCAGTTTTTCAATATTTGGTTTTCAATATCGGTTCTAATATCGGATTCAATATCGGTTTTTGAATATCGGTTCTAATATCGGATTCAATATCGGTTCTAATATCGGATTCAATATCGGTTTTTGAATATCGGTTCTAATATCGGATTCAATATCGGTTTTTGAATATCGGTTCTAATATCGGATTCAATATCGGTTCTAATATCGGATTCAATATCGGTTTTTGAATATCGGTTCTAATATCGGATTCAATATCGGTTTTGCAATATCAGTTTTTCGGTATAGGTTTATCAATATCGGTTTCTCAATATCGGTTTTTCAATATCGGTTTTTCAATATCGGTTTTTCAATATCGGTTTTTCAATATCAGTTTATCGATATCAGTTTTTCGATATCAGTTTTTCAATATTTGTTTTTTAATATCGGATTATCAATGTCGGTTCTAATATCGGATTCAATATCGGTTTTTCAATATCGGTTTTGCAGTATCAGTTTTTCGATATAGGTTTTTCAATATCGGTTTTTCAATATCAGTTTCAATATCGGTTTTTCAATATCGGTTTTCAATATCGGTTTTTCAATATCGATTTTGCAATATCAGTTTTTCGATATAAGTTTTTCAATATCGGTTTTGCAATATCAGTTTCTCAATATCAGTTTTTCAATATTTGGTTTTCAATATCGGTTTTTCAATATCTGTTCTAATATCGGTTTCAATATCGGTTTTTCAATATCAGTTTTTCGATATATGTTTTTCAATACCGGTTTTTCAATATCGGTTTTTCAATATCGGTTTTTCAATATCAGTTTTTCATTATTTGGTTTTCAATATCGGTTTTTGAATATCAGTTTTTCAATATTTGGTTTTCAATATCGGTATTTGAATATCGGTTCTAATATCGGATTCAATATCGGTTTTTCAATATCAGTTTTTCGATATCAGTTTTTCAATATTTGTTTTTAAATATCGGTTTTTCAATATCAATTTTTCGATATCAGTTTTTCAATATTTGGTTTTCAATATCGGTTTTTGAATATCGGTTTTTCAATATTTGTTATTCAATATCGGTTTTTCAATATCGGTTCTAATATCGGTTTCAATATCGGTATTTCAATATCGGTTTTTCAATATAGGTCTTTCAATATCGGTTTTTCAATATCAGTTTTTCAATATTGGTTTTTCAATATCGCTTTTTCAATATCGGTTTTTCAATATCAGTTTTTCGATATCAGTTTTTCAATATTTGTTTTTCAATATCGCTTTTTCAATATCGGTTCTTCAATATCAGTTTTTCGATATCAGTTTTTCAATATTTGTTATTCAATATCGGTTTTTCAATAATTGTTTTTCAATATCGGTTTTTCAATATCAGTTTTTCGATATCAGTTTTTCAATATTTGTTTTTCAATATCGGTTTTTCAATATCGGTTCTAATATCGGATTCAATATCGGTTTTTCAATATCGGTTTTTCAGTATCAGTTTTTCGATATAGGTTTTTCAATATCGGTTTTTCAATATCAGTTTCAATATCGGTTTTTCAATATCGGTTTTTGAATATCGGTTCTAATATCGGATTCAATATCGGTTCTAATATCGGATTCAATATCGGTTTTTGAATATCGGTTCTAATATCGGATTCAATATCGGTTTTTCAATATCGGTTTTGCAATATCAGTTTTTCGGTATAGGTTTATCAATATCGGTTTCTCAATATCGGTTTTTCAATATCGGTTTTTCAATATCGGTTTTTCAATATCGGTTTTTCAATATCAGTTTATCGATATCAATTTTTCAATATTTGTTTTTCAATATCGGTTTTTCAATATCGGTTCTAATATCGGATTCAACATCGGTTTTTGAATGTCGGTTCTAATATCGGATTCAATATTGGTTTTTCAATATCGCTTTTTCAATATCGGTTTTTCAATATCAGTTTTTCGATATCAGTTTTTCAATATTTGTTTTTCAATATCGGTTTTTCAATATCGGTTCTAATATCGGAATCAATAACGGTTTTTCAATATCGGTTTTGCAATATCGGTTTTTCAATATCGGTTTTGCAATATCAGTTTTTCAATATTTGGTTTTCAATATCGGTTTTTGAATATCGGTTCTAATATCGGATTCAATATCGGTTTTTGAATATCGGTTCTAATATCGGATTCAATATCGGTTTTTCAATATCGGTTTTGCAATATCAGTTTTTCGGTATAGGTTTATCAATATCGGTTTCTCAATATCGGTTTCTCAATATCGGTTTTGCAATATCAGTTTTTCATTATTTGATTTTCAATATCGGTTTTTGAATATCAGTTTTTCGATATAGGTTTTTCAATATCGGTTTCAATATGGGTTTTTCAATATCAGTTTTTCAATATTTGTTTTTCAATATCGGTTTTTCAATATCGGTTCTAATATCAGAATCAATAACGGTTTTTCAATATCGGTTTTGCAATATCGGTTTTTCAATATCGGTTTTGCAATATCAGTTTTTCAATATTTGGTTTTCAATATCGGTTTTTGAATATCGGTTCTAATATCGGATTCAATATCGGTTTTTGAATATCGGTTCTAATATCGGATTCAATATCGGTTTTTCAATATCGGTTTTGCAATATCAGTTTTTCGGTATAGGTTTATCAATATCGGTTTCTCAATATCGGTTTCTCAATATCGGTTTTGCAATATCAGTTTTTCATTATTTGATTTTCAATATCGGTTTTTGAATATCAGTTTTTCGATATAGGTTTTTCAATATCGGTTTCAATATGGGTTTTTCAATATCGGTTTTTCAATATCGGTTTTTCAATATCGGTTTTTCAATATCAGTTTTTCGATGTAAGTTTTTCAATATTAGTTTTTCAATATCGCTTTTTCAATATCGGTTTTTCAATATCAGTTTTTCGATATCAGTTTTTCAATATTTGTTTTTCAATATCGGTTTTTCAATATCGGTTCTAATATCGGATTCAATATCGGTTTTTCAATATCGGTTTTGCAATATCAGTTTTTGAATATTTGGTTTTCAATATCGGTTTTTGAATATCGGTTCTAATATCGGATTCAATATCGGCTTTTGAATATCGGTTCTAATATCGGATTCAATATCGGTTCTAATATCGGATTCAATATCGGTTTTTTGAATATCGGTTCTAATATCGGATTCAATATCGGTTTTGCAATATCAGTTTTTCGGTATAGGTTTATCAATATCGGTTTTTCAATATCGGTTTTTCAATATCGGTTTTTCAATATCAGTTTATCGATATCAGTTTTTCAATATTTGTTTTTCAATATCGGTTTTTCAATATCGGTTTTTCAATATCAGTTTTTCGATATCAGTTTTTCAATATTTGTTTTTCAATATCGGTTTTTCAATATCGGTTCTAATATCGGATTCAATATCGGTTTTTCAATATCGGTTTTGCAATATCAGTTTTTCAATATTTGGTTTTCAATATCGGTTCTAATATCGGATTCAATATCGGTTTTTGAATATCGGTTCTAATATCGGATTCAATATCGGTTCTAATATCGGATTCAATATCGGTTTTTGAATATCGGTTCTAATATCGGATTCAATATCGGTTTTTCAATATCGGTTTTGCAATATCAGTTTTTCGGTATAGGTTTATCAATATCGGTTTCTCAATATCGGTTTTTCAATATCGGTTTTTCAATATCGGTTTTTCAATATCGGTTTTTCAATATCAGTTTATCGATATCAGTTTTTCAATATTTGTTTTTCAATATCGGTTTTTCAATATCGGTTTTTCAATATCAGTTTTTCGATATCAGTTTTTCAATATTTGTTTTTCAATATCGGTTTTTCAAAATCAATTTTTCGATATCAATTTTTCGATATCAGTTTTTCAATATTTGGTTTTTAATATCAGTTTTTCGATATCATTTTTCAATATTTGTTTTTCAATATCGGTTCTAATATCGGTTCTAATATCGGATTCAATATCGGTTTTTCAATATCAGTTTTGCAATATCAGTTTTTCAATATTTGGTTTTCAATATCGGTTCTAATATCGGATTCAATATCGGTTTTTGAATATCGGTTCTAATATCGGATTCAATATCGGTTCTAATATCGGATTCAATATCGGTTCTAATATCGGATTCAATATCGGTTTTTGAATATCGGTTCTAATATCGGATTCAATATCGGTTTTTGAATATCGGTTCTAATATCGGATTCAATATCGGTTCTAATATCGGATTCAATATCGGTTTTTCAATATCAGTTTTTCGATATCAGTTTTTCAATATTTGTTTTTAAATATCGGTTTTTCAATATCAATTTTTCGATATCAGTTTTTCAATATTTGGTTTTCAATATCGGTTTTTGAATATCGGTTTTTCAATATTTGTTATTCAATATCGGTTTTTCAATATCGGTTCTAATATCGGTTTCAATATCGGTATTTCAATATCGGTTTTTCAATATAGGTTTTTCAATATCGGTTTTTCAATATCAGTTTTTCAATATTGGTTTTTCAATATCGCTTTTTCAATATCGGTTTTTCAATATCAGTTTTTCGATATCAGTTTTTCAATATTTGTTTTTCAATATCGCTTTTTCAATATCGGTTCTTCAATATCAGTTTTTCGATATCAGTTTTTCAATATTTGTTATTCAATATCGGTTTTTCAATAATTGTTTTTCAATATCGGTTTTTCAATATCGGTTTTTCAATATCAGTTTTTCGATATCAGTTTTTCAATATTTGTTTTTCAATATCGGTTTTTCAATATCGGTTCTAATATCGGATTCAATATCGGTTTTTCAATATCGGTTTTTCAGTATCAGTTTTTCGATATACGTTTTTCAATATCGGTTTTTCAATATCAGTTTCAATATCGGTTTTTCAATATCGGTTTTTCAATATCGGTTTTTCAATATCGCTTTTTCAATATCGGTTTTTCAATATCAGTTTTTCGATATCAGTTTTTCAATATTTGTTTTTCAATATCGGTTTTTCAATATCGGTTCTAATATCGGATTCAATATCGGTTTTTCAATATCGGTTTTGCAATATCAGTTTTTGAATATTTGGTTTTCAATATCGGTTTTTGAATATCGGTTCTAATATCGGATTCAATATCGGCTTTTGAATATCGGTTCTAATATCGGATTCAATATCGGTTCTAATATCGGATTCAATATCGGTTTTTGAATATCGGTTCTAATATCGGATTCAATATCGGTTTTGCAATATCAGTTTTTCGGTATAGGTTTATCAATATCGGTTTTTCAATATCAGTTTATCGATATCAGTTTTTCAATATTTGTTTTTCAATATCGGTTTTTCAATATCGGTTTTTCAATATCAGTTTTTCGTTATCAGTTTTTCAATATTTGTTTCTCAATATCGGTTTTTCAATATCGGTTCTAATATCGGATTCAATATCGGTTTTTCAATATCGGTTTTGCAATATCAGTTTTTCAATATTTGGTTTTCAATATCGGTTCTAATATCGGATTCAATATCGGTTTTTGAATATCGGTTCTAATATCGGATTCAATATCGGTTCTAATATCGGATTCAACATCGGTTTTTGAATATCGGTTCTAATATCGGATTCAATATCGGTTTTTCAATATCGGTTTTGCAATATCAGTTTTTCGGTATAGGTTTATCAATATCGGTTTCTCAATATCGGTTTTTCAATATCGGTTTTTCAATATCGGTTTTTCAATATCGGTTTTTCAATATCAGTTTATCGATATCAGTTTTTCAATATTTGTTTTTCAATATCGGTTTTTCAATATCGGTTTTTCAATATCAGTTTTTCGATATCAGTTTTTCAATATTTGTTTTTCAATATCGGTTTTTCAATATCAATTTTTCGATATCAATTTTTCGATATCAGTTTTTCAATATTTGGTTTTTAATATCAGTTTTTCGATATCATTTTTCAATATTTGTTTTTCAATATCGGTTTTTCAATATCGGTTCTAATATCGGTTCTAATATCGGATTCAATATCGGTTTTTCAATATCGGTTTTGCAATATCAGTTTTTCGATATAGGTTTTTCAATATCGGTTTTTCAATATCGGTTCTAATATCGGATTCAATATCGGTTTTTCAATATCAGTTTTGCAATATCAGTTTTTCAATATTTGGTTTTCAATATCGGTTCTAATATCGGATTCAATATCGGTTTTTGAATATCGGTTCTAATATCGGATTCAATATCGGTTCTAATATCGGATTCAATATCGGTTTTTGAATATCGGTTCTAATATCGGATTCAATATCGGTTTTTGAATATCGGTTCTAATATCGGATTCAATATCGGTTCTAATATCGGATTCAATATCGGTTTTTGAATATCGGTTCTAATATCGGATTCAATATCGGTTTTGCAATATCAGTTTTTCGGTATAGGTTTATCAATATCGGTTTCTCAATATCGGTTTTTCAATATCGGTTTTTCAATATCGGTTTTTCAATATCGGTTTTTCAATATCAGTTTATCGATATCAGTTTTTCGATATCAGTTTTTCAATATTTGTTTTTTACTATCGGATTATCAATGTCGGTTCTAATATCGGATTCAATATCGGTTTTTCAATATCGGTTTTGCAGTATCAGTTTTTCGATATAGGTTTTTCAATATCGGTTTTTCAATATCAGTTTCAATATCGGTTTTTCAATATCGGTTTTCAATATCGGTTTTTCAATATCGATTTTGCAATATCAGTTTTTCGATATAAGTTTTTCAATATCGGTTTTGCAATATCAGTTTCTCAATATCAGTTTTTCAATATTTGGTTTTCAATATCGGTTTTTCAATATCTGTTCTAATATCGGTTTCAATATCGGTTTTTCAATATCAGTTTTTCGATATATGTTTTTCAATACCGGTTTTTCAATATCGGTTTTTCAATATCGGTTTTTCAATATCAGTTTTTCATTATTTGGTTTTCAATATCGGTTTTTGAATATCAGTTTTTCAATATTTGGTTTTCAATATCCGTTTTTGAATATCGGTTCTAATATCGGATTCAATATCGGTTTTTCAATATCAGTTTTTCGATATCAGTTTTTCAATATTTGTTTTTAAATATCGGTTTTTCAATATCAATTTTTCGATATCAGTTTTTCAATATTTGGTTTTCAATATCGGTTTTTGAATATCGGTTTTTCAATATTTGTTATTCAATATCGGTTTTTCAATATCGGTTCTAATATCGGTTTCAATATCGGTATTTCAATATCGGTTTTTCAATATAGGTTTTTCAATATCGGTTTTTCAATATCAGTTTTTCAATATTGGTTTTTCAATATCGCTTTTTCAATATCGGTTTTTCAATATCAGTTTTTCGATATCAGTTTTTCAATATTTGTTTTTCAATATCGCTTTTTCAATATCGGTTCTTCAATATCAGTTTTTCGATATCAGTTTTTCAATATTTGTTATTCAATATCGGTTTTTCAATAATTGTTTTTCAATATCGGTTTTTCAATATCGGTTTTTCAATATCAGTTTTTCGATATCAGTTTTTCAATATTTGTTTTTCAATATCGGTTTTTCAATATCGGTTCTAATATCGGATTCAATATCGGTTTTTCAATATCGGTTTTTCAGTATCAGTTTTTCGATATAGGTTTTTCAATATCGGTTTTTCAATATCAGTTTCAATATCGGTTTTTCAATATCGGTTTTTCAATATCGGTTTTTCAATATCGATTTTGCAATATCAGTTTTTCGATATAAGTTTTTCAATATCGGTTTTGCAATATCAGTTTCTCAATATCAGTTTTTCAATATTTGGTTTTCAATATCGGTTTTTGAATATCGGTTCTAATATCGGATTCAATATCGGTTTTTCATTATCGGTTTTTCAATATCAGTTTTTCGATATCAGTTTTTCAATATTTGTTTTTCAATATCGGTTTTTCAATATCAATTTTTCGATATCAATTTTTCGATATCAGTTTTTCAATATTTGGTTTTCAATATCGGTTTTTGAATATCGGTTTTTGAATATCGGTTCTAATATCGGTTTCAATATTGGTTTTGCAATATCAGTTTTTCGATATAGGTTTTTCAACACCGGTTTTTCAATATCGGTTTTTCAATATCAGTTTTTCGTTATTTGGTTTTCAATGTCGGTTTTTGAATATCGGTTCTATTATCGGTTTCAATATCGGTTTTGCAATATCAGTTTTTCGATATAGGTTTTTCAATACCGGTTTTTCAATATCAGTTTTTCGATATCAGTTTTTCGATATAAGTTTTTCAATATTGGTTTTTCAATATCGCTTTTTCAATATCGCTTTTTCAATATCAGTTTTTCGATATCAGTTTTTCAATATTTGTTTTTCAATATCGCTTTTTCAATATCGGTTCTTCAATATCAGTTTTTCGATATCAGTTTTTCAATATTTGTTATTCAATATCGGTTTTTCAATATCGGTTCTAATATCGGTTTCAATATCGGTTTTTCCATATCGGTTTTGCAATATCAGTTTTTCGATATAGGTTTTTCAATACCGGTTTTTCAATATCAGTTTTTCGATATCAGTTTTTCGATATAAGTTTTTCAATATCGGTCCTAATATCGGTTTTTCAATATCGGTTTTTCAATATCAGTTTTTCAATATTTGTTCTCCAATATCGGTTTTTCAATATCGGTTTTTCAATATCAGTTTTCCGATATCAATTTTTCAATATTTGTTTTTAAATATCGGTTTTTCAATATCAGTTTTTCGATATCAGTTTTTCAATATTTGTTTTTCAATATTGGTTTTCAATATCGGTTTTTCAATATCGGTTCTAATATCGGTTTCAATATCGGTTTTTCCATATCGGTTTTTCAATATCGGTTTTTCAATATCAGTTTTTCGATGTAAGTTTTTCAATATTTGTTATTCAATATCGGTTTTTCAATATCGGTTCTAATATCGGTTTCAATATCGGTTCTAATATCGGTTTCAATATCGGTTTTTCAATATCGGTCCTAATATCGGTTTTTCAATATCGGTTTTTCAATATCAGTTTTTCAATATTTGTTCTCCAATATCGGTTTTTCAATATCGGTTTTTCAATATCAGTTTTTCGATATCAGTTTTTCAATATTTGTTTTGCAATATCAGATTTTCGATATAAGTTTTTCAATATTGGTTTTCAATATCGCTTTTTCAATATCGGTTTTAGAGAAAAATAGGTAAATAAATAGAGAAAAAAATATGTAAATAAATAGAAAAATGTAAATAAAGAGAGAAAAATAGGTAATAAACTAGAGAAAACAAACGAGGTAAATAAATAGAGAAAAATATAGGTAAATATATAGAGAAAAATAGATAAATAATTAGAGAAAAAATAGGTAAATAAACTAGAGAAAAAATAGGCGTATAAATACAGAAAAATAGCTAAATAAATCAAAGAAAAAAAGGTAAATAGAAAAAATAGGTAAATAAATTAGAGGAGAAAATAGGTAAATAAACAGAGTAAAAATAGGAAAATAAATGAGAAAGAAAAATAGGTAAATTACTAGAGAAAAATAGGTAAGTAAATAGAGAAAACAAAAGAGGTACACAAATAGAGAAAAATAGGTAAATAAATAGAGAAAAAATAGGTAAATAAATTAGAGAAAAATATAGGCAAATAACTAGAGAAAAATAGGTAATGAAGTAGAGAAAACAAAGCAGGTAAATAAATAGAGAAAATAGGTAAATAAATTAGAGAAAAAATGTGTAAATAAACTAGAGGAAAAAATACGTATGTAACTAGAGAAAAATTGGTAAATAAATAGAGAAAACAAAGAGGTAAATAAATAGAAAAAAATATAGGTAAATAAATAGAGAAAAATAGGTAAATAAACAGAGAAAAAATAGGTAAATAAATAGAAAAAAATATGTGAATAAATAGAGAAAACAAATGATGTAAATAAATAGAGAAAAATAGGTAAATAAATAGAGAAAAAAATATGTAAATAAATAGAAAAATGTAATTAAAGAGAGAAAAATAGGTAATTAACTAGAGAAAACAAAGTAGGTAAATAAATAGAGAAAATAGGTAAATAAATAGAGAAAAGAAAAGAGGTAAATAAATAGAGAAACATGGGTAAATAAATTAGAGGAAAAAATAGGTAAATAAACAGAGAAAAAATAGGTAAATAAATAGAGAAAAAAGAGGTAAATAAATAGAAAAAAATATGTAAATAAATAGAGAAAACAAATGAGGTAAATAAATAGAGAAAAATAGGTAAATAAATAGAGAAAAAAATACTTAAATAACTAGAGAAAAAATAGGTAAGTAAATAGAGAAAAAAGAGGTAAATAAAGAGTGAAAAATGGGTAATTAACTAGAGAAAACAAATGAGGTATGTAAATAGAGAAAAATAGGTAAATAAATAGAGAATAATAGGTAAATAAACTAGAGAAAAAATAGGCGTATAAATAGAGAAAAATAGATAAATAAATCAAAGAAAAAAAGGTAAATAGAAAAAATAGGTAAATAAATTAGAGGAAAAAATAGGTAAATAAATAGAGAAAAAATAGGTAAATAAATTAGAGAAAAAAGTAGGTAAATAAATAGGGAACAAATAGGTAATGAAGTTGAGAAAACAAAGGAGGTAAATAAACCGCGAAAAAATAGGTAAATAAATAGAGAAAAAAGAGGTAAATAAATAGAAAAAAATATGTAAATAAATAGAGAAAACAATTGAGGTAAATAAATAGAGAAAAATAGGTAAATAAATAGGGAACAAATAGGTAAATAAATTAGAGAAAAATATAGGCAAATAAATAGAGAAAAATAGGTAATGAAGTAGAGAAAACAAAGGAGGCAAATAAATAGAGAAAATAGGTAAATAAATTACAGAAAAAATGTGTAAATAAATTAGAGGAAAAAATACGTAAATATCTAGAGAAAAAATAGGTAAGTAAATAGAGAAAACAAAAGAGGTAAATAAATAGAGAAAAATATAGGTAAATATATAGAGAAAAATAGATAAATAATTAGAGAAAAAATAGGTAAATAAATTAGAGAAAAATATAGGCAAATAAATAGAGAAAAATAGGTAATGAAGTAGAGAAAACAATGGAGGTAAATAAATAGAGAAAATAGGTAAACACAAGAGAGAAAAAAATAGGTAAATAAATAGAGAAAAGAAAAGAGGTAAATAAATTGAGAAAATGGGTAAATAAATAGAGAAAAAATAGGTAAATAAATTTGAGAAAGAAGTAGGTAAATAAATAGGGAACAAATAGGTAATGAAGTAGAGAAAACAAAGGAGGTAAATAAACAGAGAAAAAATAGGTAAATAAATAGAGAAAAAGAGGTAAATAAATAGAAAAAAATATGTAAATAAATAGAGAAAACAATTGAGGTAAATAAATAGAAAAAAATAGGTAAATAAATAGAGGAAAAAATATGTAAATAAATAGAAAAATGTAAATAAAGAGAGAAAAATAGGTAATTAACTAGAGAAAACAAAGGAGGCAAATAAATAGAGAAAATAGGTAAATACATGAGAGAAAAAAATAGGTAAATAAATAGAGAAAAGAAAAGAGGTAAGTAAATAGAGAAACATGGGTAAATAAATAGAGAAAAAATAGGTAAATAAATTAGAGAAAAAAGTAGGTAAATAAATAGGGAACAAATAGGTAATGAAGTAGAGAAAACAAAGGAGGTAAATAAATACAGAAAAAAATTGTTAAATAAATAGAGAAAGAATAGGTAAATAAACAAGAGAAAAAATAGGTGAATAAATACAGAAATATAGCTAAATAATTCAAACAAAAAAAGGTAAATAGAAAAAATAGGTAAATAAATTAGAGGAAAAAATATGTAAATAAACAGTGAAAAATAGGTAAATAAATGAGAGAAAAAGTATGTAAATAAATTAGAGAAAAAAATACGTAAATAACTAGAGAAAAAAATACTTAAATAACTAGAGAAACAAATACTTAAATAACTAGAGAAAAAAATACGTAAATAACGAGAGAAAAAAGAGGTAAATAAATAGAGAAAACAAAAGAGGTAAATAAAGAGAGAAAAAATGTTTAAATAATTAGAGAAAAAAGGTAAATAGGTAAACTAGAGAAAAAATATGTGTATAAATAGAGAAAAATAGCTAAATAAATCAAAGAAAAATAGGTAAATAGAAAAAATAGGTAAATAAATTAGAGGAAAAAATAGGTAAATAAACAGAGAAGAAAGGTAAATAAATGAGAGAAAAAATAGGTAAATTACTAGAGAAAAAATAGTAAATAAATAGAGAAAACAGAAGAGGTAAATAAATAGAGAAAAATAGGTAAATAAACAGAGAAAAAATAGGTAAATAAATAGAAAAAAATATGTGAATAAATAGAGAAAACAAATGATGTAAATAAATAGAGAAAAATAGGTAAATAAATAGAGAAAAAAATATGTAAATAAATAGAAAAATGTAATTAAAGAGAGAAAAATAGGTAATTAACTAGAGAAAACAAAGTAGGTAAATAAATAGAGAAAATAGGTAAATAAATAGAGAAAAGAAAAGAGGTAAATAAATAGAGAAACATGGGTAAATAAATTAGAGGAAAAAATAGGTAAATAAACAGAGAAAAAATAGGTAAATAAATAGAGAAAAAAGAGGTAAATAAATAGAAAAAAATATGTAAATAAATAGAGAAAACAAATGAGGTAAATAAATAGAGAAAAATAGGTAAATAAATAGAGAAAAAAATTCTTAAATAACTAGAGAAAAAATAGGTAAGTAAATAGAGAAAAAAGAGGTAAATAAAGAGTGAAAAATGGGTAATTAACTAGAGAAAACAAATGAGGTATGTAAATAGAGAAAAATAGGTAAATAAATAGAGAATAATAGGTAAATAAACTAGAGAAAAAATAGGCGTATAAATAGAGAAAAATAGCTAAATAAATCAAAGAAAAAAAGGTAAATAGAAAAAATAGGTAAATAAATTTGAGGAAAAAATAGGTAAATAAATAGAGAAAAAATAGGTAAATAAATTAGAGAAAAAAGTAGGTAAATAAATAGGGAACAAATAGGTAATGAAGTTGAGAAAACAAAGGAGGTAAATAAACCGAGAAAAAATAGGTAAATAAATAGAGAAAAAAGAGGTAAATAAATAGAAAAAAATATGTAAATAAATAGAGAAAACAATTGAGGTAAATAAATAGAGAAAAATAGGTAAATAAATAGGGAACAAATAGGTAAATAAATTAGAGAAAAATATAGGCAAATAAATAGAGAAAAATAGGTAATGAAGTAGAGAAAACAAAGGAGGCAAATAAATAGAGAAAATAGGTAAATAAATTACAGAAAAAATGTGTAAATAAATTAGAGGAAAAAATACGTAAATAACTAGAGAAAAAATAGGTAAGTAAATAGAGAAAACAAAAGAGGTAAATAAATAGAGAAAAATATAGGTAAATATATAGAGAAAAATAGATAAATAATTAGAGAAAAAATAGGTAAATAAATTAGAGAAAAATATAGGCAAATAAATAGAGAAAAATAGGTAATGAAGTAGAGAAAACAATGGAGGTAAATAAATAGAGAAAATAGGTAAACACAAGAGAGAAAAAAATAGGTAAATAAATAGAGAAAAGAAAAGAGGTAAATAAATAGAGAAAATGGGTAAATAAATAGAGGAAAAATAGGTAAATAAATTTGAGAAAGAAGTAGGTAAATAAATAGGGAACAAATAGGTAATGAAGTAGAGAAAACAAAGGAGGTAAATAAACAGAGAAAAAATAGGTAAATAAATAGAGAAAAGAGGTAAATAAATAGAAAAAAATATGTAAATAAATAGAGAATACAATTGAGGTAAATAAATAGAAAAAAATAGGTAAATAAATAGAGGAAAAAATATGTAAATAAATAGAAAAATGTAAATAAAGAGAGAAAAATAGGTAATTAACTAGAGAAAACAAAGGAGGCAAATAAATAGAGAAAATAGGTAAATACATGAGAGAAAAAAATAGGTAAATAAATAGAGAAAAGAAAAGAGGTAAGTAAATAGAGAAACATGGGTAAATAAATAGAGAAAAAATAGGTAAATAAATTAGAGAAAAAAGTAGGTAAATAAATAGGGAACAAATAGGTAATGAAGTAGAGAAAACAAAGGAGGTAAATAAATACAGAAAAAATTGTTAAATAAATAGAGAAAGAATAGGTAAATAAACAAGAGAAAAAATAGGTGAATAAATACAGAAATATAGCTAAATAATTCAAACAAAAAAGGTAAATAGAAAAATAGGTAAATAAATTAGAGGAAAAAATATGTAAATAAACAGTGAAAAATAGGTAAATAAATGAGAGAAAAGTATGTAAATAAATTAGAGAAAAAAATACGTAAATAACTAGAGAAAAAAATACTTAAATAACTAGAGAAACAAATACTTATATAACTAGAGAAAAAAATACGTAAATAACGAGAGAAAAAAGAGGTAAATAAATAGAGAAAACAAAAGAGGTAAATAAAGAGAGAAAAAATGTTTAAATAATTAGAGAAAAAAGGTAAATAGGTAAACTAGAGAAAAAATATGTGTATAAATAGAGAAAAATAGCTAAATAAATCAAAGAAAAATAGGTAAATAAAAAATAGGTAAATAAACTAGAGAAAAAATACGTAAATTATTTACAGGAAAAAATAGGTAAATAAACAGAGAAAAAATTGGTAAATAAATTAGAGAAAAAAATAGATAAAGAAATAGTGAAAAATAGGTAATGAAGTAGAGAATACAATGGAGGTAAAAAATAGGTAAATAAATACAGAAAACAAAAGAGGTAAATAAATAGAGAAAAAATAGGTAAATAAATAGAGAAAAAATAGGTAAATAAATTAGAGAAAAATATAGGCAAACAAATAGAGAAAAATAGGTAATGAAGTAGAGAAAACAATGGAGGTAAATAAATAGAGAAAATAGGTAAATGAATTAGAGAAAAAATGTGTAAATAAATTAGAGAAAAAAATACTTAAATAACTAGAGAAAAATAGGTAAATAAATAGAGAAAACAAAAGAGGTAAATAAATAGAGAAAAATATAGGTAAATAAATAGAGAAAAATATAGGTAAATAAATAGAGAAAAATAGGTAAATAAATTAGAGGAAAAAATAGGTAAATAAACAGAGAAAAAATAGGTAAATAAATAGAGAAAAAAGAGGTAAATAAAGAGAGAAATATAGGTAATTAGCTAGAGAAAACAAATGAGGTAAGTAAATAGAGAAAAATAGGTAAATAAATAGAGAAAAAATAGGTAAATAATTTAGTGAAAAAAGAGTTAAATATATTTGAGAAAAAAATATGTAAATAAATACAGAATAAAAAAGGAAAATAAATAGAGAAAATGTAGGTAAATATATAGAGAAAATAGGTGAATAAATTAGAGAAAAATTAGGTAAATAAATTAGAGAAAAAATATGTCAATAATTTAGAGAAAAAATACGTAAATAACGAGAGAAAAAATAGGTAAATAAATAGAGAAAACAAAAGAGGTAAATAAAGAGAGAAAAAATGTTTAAATAATTAGAGAAAAATAGGTAAATAGGTAAACTAGAGAAAAAATATGTGTATAAATAGAGAAAAATAGCTAAATAAATCAAAGAAAAATAGGTAAATAGAAAAAATAGGTAAATAAATTAGAGGAAAAAATAGGTAAATAAATTAGAGGAAAAAATAGGTAAATAAACAGAGAAGAAAGGTAAATAAATGAGAGAAAAAATAGGTAAATTACTAGAGAAAAAATAGTAAGTAAATAGAGAAAACAAAAGAGGTAAATAAATAGGGAAAAATGGGTAAATTACTAGAGAAAAAAATAGGAAAATAAATTAGAGAAAAATATAGGCAAATAAATAGGGAAAAATAGGTAATGAAGAAGAGAAAACAAAGGAGGTAAATAGAGAAAATAGGTAAGTAAATTAGAGAAAAAATATGTAAATAAATTAGAGAAAACAGAAGAGGTAAATAAATAGAGAAAAAATATGTAAATAAATAGAGAAAAAATAGGTAAATAAATTAGAGGAAAAAATAGGTAAATAAAAAGAGAAAAATAGGTAAATAAATGAGAGAGAAAAATAGGTAAATTACTAGAGAAAAAATAGGTAAGTATATAGAGAAAACAAAAGAGGTAAACAAATAGAGAAAAATAGGTAAATAAATACAGAAAACAAAAGAGGTAAATAAATAGAGAAAAAATAGGTAAATAAATAGAGAAAAAATAGGTAAATAAATTAGAGAAAAATATAGGCAAACAAATAGAGAAAAATAGGTAATGAAGTAGAGAAAACAAAGGAGGTAAATAAATAGAGAAAATGGGCAAATAAATAGAGAAAAATAGGTAAATAAATAGAGAAAAAATAGGAAAGTAAATTAGAGAAAAAAGTAGGTAAATAAATAGGGAACAAATAGGTAATGAAGTAGAGAAAACAAAGGAGGTAAATAAATAGAAAAAAAATTG
Organism: Andrena cerasifolii; assembly: GCF_050908995.1. Classification (NCBI taxonomy): domain Eukaryota; kingdom Metazoa; phylum Arthropoda; class Insecta; order Hymenoptera; family Andrenidae; genus Andrena; species Andrena cerasifolii. The sequence goes on from NW_027486367.1 coordinate 23,430, forward strand.
TTAAATAAATAGAGAAAGAATAGGTAAATAAACTAGGGAAAAAATAGGCGTATAAATAGAGAAAAATAGCTAAATAAATAAAAAAAAGCTAAATAGAAAAAATAGGTAAATAAATTAGAGGAAAAAATAGGTAAATAAATTAGAGAAAAATA
>NW_027486368.1:0-23577 GCF_050908995.1 Andrena cerasifolii
AACCAACGAAACAACGAAACAACGAAACAACGAAACAACGAAACAACGAAACAACGAAACAACGAAACAACGAAACAACGAAACAACGAAACAACGAAACAACGAAACAACGAAACAACGAAACAACGAAACAACGAAACAACGAACCAACGAACAAACGAACCAACGAACCAACGAACCAACGAACCAACGAACCAACGAACCAACGAACCAACGAACCAACGAACCAACGAACCAACGAACCAACGAACCAACGAACCAACGAACCAACGAACCAACGAACCAACGAACCAACGAACCTTCGAACCAACGAACAGACGATCCAACGAACCAACGAACCAACGAACCAACGAACCAACGAACCAACGAACCAACGAACCATCGAACAAACGAACAAACGAACAATGTGACAAAGAAAGAAAAGAACCAACGAAACAACGAAACAACGAAACAACGAAACAACGAAACAACGAAACAACGAAACAACGAAACAACGAAACAACGAAACAACGAAACAACGAAACAACGAAACAACGAAACAACGAAACAACGAAACAACGAAACAACGAAACAACGAAACAACGAAACAACGAAACAACGAACAAACGAACAAACGAACCAACGAACCAACGAACAAACGAACAAACGAACAAACGAACAAACGAACCAACGAACAAACGAACCAACGAACCAACGAACCAACGAACCAACGAACCAACGAACCAACGAACCAACGAACCAACGAACCAACGAACCAACGAACCAACGAACCAACGAACCAACGAACCAACGAACCAACGAACCAACGAACCAACGAACCAACGAACCAACGAACCTTCGAACCAACGAACAGACGATCCAACGAACCAACGAACCAACGAACCAACGAACCAACGAACCAACGAACCAACGAACCATCGAACAAACGAACAAACGAACAAAGTGACAAAGAAAGAAAAGAACCAACGAAACAACGAAACAACGAAACAACGAAACAACGAAACAACGAAACAACGAAACAACGAAACAACGAAACAACGAAACAACGAAACAACGAAACAACGAAACAACGAAACAACGAAACAACGAAACAACGAAACAACGAAACAACGAAACAACGAAACAACGAAACAACGAAACAACGAAACAACGAAACAACGAAACAACGAACAAACGAACAAACGAACCAACGAACCAACGAACAAACGAACAAACGAACCAACGAACCAACGAACCAACGAACCAACGAACCAACGAACCAACGAACCAACGAACCAACGAACCAACAAACCAACGAACCAACGAACCAACGAACCAACGAACCAACGAACCAACGAACCAACGAACCAACGAACCAACGAACCAACGAACCAACGAACCAACGACCAAACGAACAAACGAACAAACGAACAAACGAACAAACGAACCAACGAACAAACGAACAAACGAACAAACGAAACAACGAACCAACGAACCTTCGAACCAACGAACAAACGATCCAACGAACCAACGAACCAACGAACCAACTAACAAACGAACAAACGAACAAACGAACAAACGAACAAACGAACAAACGAACAAACGAACAAACGAAGAAACGAACAATCGAACCAACGAACCAACGAACCAACGAACCAACGAACCAACGAACCAACGAACCAACGAACCAACGAACCAACGAACCAACGAACCAACGAACCAACGAACCAACGAACCAACGAACCAACGAACCAACGAACCAACGAACAAACGATCCAACGAAACAACGAAACAACGAAACAACGAAACAACGAAACAACGAAACAACGAAACAACGAACAAACGAACCAACGAACCAACGAACAAACGAACAAACGAACAAACGAACAAACGAACCAACGAACCAACGAACCAACGAACCAACGAACCAACGAACCAACGAACCAACGAACCAACGAACCAACGAACCAACGAACAAACGAACAAACGAACAAACGAACAAACGAACAAACGAACAAACGAACCAACGAACCAACGAACAAACGAACAAACGAACAAACGAACAAAGTGACAAAGAAAGAAAAGAACCAACGAAACAACGAAACAACGAAACAACGAAACAACGAAACAACGAAACAACGAAACAACGAAACAACGAAACAACGAAACAACGAAACAACGAAACAACGAAACAACGAAACAACGAAACAACGAAACAACGAAACAACGAAACAACGAAACAACGAAACAACGAAACAACGAAACAACGAAACAACGAAACAACGAAACAACGAAACAACGAAACAACGAAACAACGAACCAACGAACCAACGAACCAACGAACCAACGAACCATCGAACAAACGAACAAACGAACAAAGTGACAAAGAAAGAAAAGAACCAACGAAACAACGAAACAACGAAACAACGAAACAACGAAACAACGAAACAACGAAACAACGAAACAACGAAACAACGAAACAACGAAACAACGAAACAACGAAACAACGAAACAACGAAACAACGAAACAACGAAACAACGAAACAACGAAACAACGAAACAACGAAACAACGAAACAACGAAACAACGAAACAACGAAACAACGAAACAACGAAACAACGAAACAACGAAACAACGAAACAACGAAACAACGAACAAACGAACAAACGAACCAACGAACCAACGAACAAACGAACAAACGAACCAACGAACCAACGAACCAACGAACCAACGAACCAACGAACCAACGAACCAACGAACCAACGAACCAACGAACCAACGAACCAACGAACCAACGAACCAACGAACCAACGAACCAACAAACCAACGAACCAACGAACCAACGAACCAACGAACCAACGAACCAACGAACCAACGAACCAACGAACCAACGAACCAACGAACCAACGAACCAACGACCAAACGAACAAACGAACAAACGAACAAACGAACAAACGAACCAACGAACAAACGAACAAACGAACAAACGAAACAACGAACCAACGAACCTTCGAACCAACGAACAAACGATCCAACGAACCAACGAACCAACGAACCAACGAACCAACGAACCAACGAACCAACGAACCAACGAACCAACGAACCAACGAACCAACGAACCAACGAACCAACGAACCAACGAACCAACGAACCAACGAACCAACGAACCAACGAACCAACGAACCAACGAACCAACGAACCTTCGAACCAACGAACAGACGATCCAACGAACCAACGAACCAACGAACCAACGAACCAACGAACCAACGAACCAACGAACCAACGAACCATCGAACAAACGAACAAACGAACAAAGTGACAAAGAAAGAAAAGAACCAACGAAACAACGAAACAACGAAACAACGAAACAACGAAACAACGAAACAACGAAACAACGAAACAACGAAACAACGAAACAACGAAACAACGAAACAACGAAACAACGAAACAACGAAACAACGAAACAACGAAACAACGAAACAACGAAACAACGAAACAACGAAACAACGAACAAACGAACCAACGAACCAACGAACCAACGAACCAACGAACCAACGAACCAACGAACCAACGAACCAACGAACCAACGAACCAACGAACCAACGAACCAACGAACCAACGAACCAACGAACCAACGAACCAACGAACCAACGAACCTTCGAACCAACGAACAGACGATCCAACGAACCAACGAACCAACGAACCAACGAACCAACGAACCAACGAACCAACGAACCATCGAACAAACGAACAAACGAACAATGTGACAAAGAAAGAAAAGAACCAACGAAACAACGAAACAACGAAACAACGAAACAACGAAACAACGAAACAACGAAACAACGAAACAACGAAACAACGAAACAACGAAACAACGAAACAACGAAACAACGAAACAACGAAACAACGAAACAACGAAACAACGAAACAACGAAACAACGAAACAACGAAACAACGAAACAACGAAACAACGAACAAACGAACAAACGAACCAACGAACCAACGAACAAACGAACAAACGAACAAACGAACAAACGAACCAACGAACAAACGAACCAACGAACCAACGAACCAACGAACCAACGAACCAACGAACCAACGAACCAACGAACCAACGAACCAACGAACCAACGAACCAACGAACCAACGAACCAACGAACCAACGAACCAACGAACCAACGAACCAACGAACCAACGAACCAACGAACCTTCGAACCAACGAACAGACGATCCAACGAACCAACGAACCAACGAACCAACGAACCAACGAACCAACGAACCAACGAACCATCGAACAAACGAACAAACGAACAAAGTGACAAAGAAAGAAAAGAACCAACGAAACAACGAAACAACGAAACAACGAAACAACGAAACAACGAAACAACGAAACAACGAAACAACGAAACAACGAAACAACGAAACAACGAAACAACGAAACAACGAAACAACGAAACAACGAAACAACGAAACAACGAAACAACGAAACAACGAAACAACGAAACAACGAAACAACGAAACAACGAAACAACGAAACAACGAAACAACGAAACAACGAACAAACGAACAAACGAACCAACGAACCAACGAACAAACGAACAAACGAACCAACGAACCAACGAACCAACGAACCAACGAACCAACGAACCAACGAACCAACGAACCAACGAACCAACGAACCAACGAACCAACGAACCAACGAACCAACGAACCAACGAACCAACGAACCAACGAACCAACGAACCAACGAACCAACGAACCAACGAACCAACGAACCAACGAACCAACGAACCAACGAACCAACGAACCAACGAACCAACGACCAAACGAACAAACGAACAAACGAACAAACGAACAAACGAACAAACGAACAAACGAACCAACGAACAAACGAACAAACGAACAAACGAAACAACGAACCAACGAACCTTCGAACCAACGAACAAACGATCCAACGAACCAACGAACCAACGAACCAACTAACAAACGAACAAACGAACAAACGAACAAACGAACAAACGAACAAACGAACAAACGAACAAACGAAGAAACGAACAATCGAACCAACGAACCAACGAACCAACGAACCAACGAACCAACGAACCAACGAACCAACGAACCAACGAACCAACGAACCAACGAACCAACGAACCAACGAACCAACGAACCAACGAACCAACGAACCAACGAACCAACGAACAAACGATCCAACGAAACAACGAAACAACGAAACAACGAAACAACGAAACAACGAAACAACGAAACAACGAACAAACGAACCAACGAACCAACGAACAAACGAACAAACGAACAAACGAACAAACGAACCAACGAACCAACGAACCAACGAACCAACGAACCAACGAACCAACGAACCAACGAACCAACGAACCAACGAACCAACGAACAAACGAACAAACGAACAAACGAACAAACGAACAAACGAACAAACGAACCAACGAACCAACGAACAAACGAACAAACGAACAAACGAACAAAGTGACAAAGAAAGAAAAGAACCAACGAAACAACGAAACAACGAAACAACGAAACAACGAAACAACGAAACAACGAAACAACGAAACAACGAAACAACGAAACAACGAAACAACGAAACAACGAAACAACGAAACAACGAAACAACGAAACAACGAAACAACGAAACAACGAAACAACGAAACAACGAAACAACGAAACAACGAAACAACGAAACAACGAAACAACGAACAAACGAACCAACGAACCAACGAACAAACGAACAAACGAACAAACGAACAAACGAACCAACGAACCATCGAACAAACGAACAAACGAACAAAGTGACAAAGAAAGAAAAGAACCAACGAAACAACGAAACAACGAAACAACGAAACAACGAAACAACGAAACAACGAAACAACGAAACAACGAAACAACGAAACAACGAAACAACGAAACAACGAAACAACGAAACAACGAAACAACGAAACAACGAAACAACGAAACAACGAAACAACGAAACAACGAAACAACGAAACAACGAAACAACGAAACAACGAAACAACGAAACAACGAAACAACGAAACAACGAAACAACGAAACAACGAACAAACGAACAAACGAACCAACGAACCAACGAACAAACGAACAAACGAACCAACGAACTAACGAACCAACGAACCAACGAACCAACGAACCAACGAACCAACGAACCAACGAACCAACGAACCAACGAACCAACGAACCAACGAACCAACGAACCAACAAACCAACGAACCAACGAACCAACGAACCAACGAACCAACGAACCAACGAACCAACGAACCAACGAACCAACGAACCAACGACCAAACGAACAAACGAACAAACGAACAAACGAACAAACGAACCAACGAACAAACGAACAAACGAACAAACGAAACAACGAACCAACGAACCTTCGAACCAACGAACAAACGATCCAACGAACCAACGAACCAACGAACCAACTAACAAACGAACAAACGAACAAACGAACAAACGAACAAACGAACAAACGAACAAACGAACAAACGAAGAAACGAAGAAACGAACAATCGAACCAACGAACCAACGAACCAACGAACCAACGAACCAACGAACCAACGAACCAACGAACCAACGAACCAACGAACCAACGAACCAACGAACCAACGAACCAACGAACCAACGAACCAACGAACCAACGAACCAACGAACAAACGATCCAACGAAACAACGAAACAACGAAACAACGAAACAACGAAACAACGAAACAACGAAACAACGAACAAACGAACCAACGAACCAACGAACAAACGAACAAACGAACAAACGAACAAACGAACCAACGAACCAACGAACCAACGAACCAACGAACCAACGAACCAACGAACCAACGAACCAACGAACCAACGAACCAACGAACAAACGAACAAACGAACAAACGAACAAACGAACAAACGAACAAACGAACCAACGAACCAACGAACAAACGAACAAACGAACAAACGAACAAAGTGACAAAGAAAGAAAAGAACCAACGAAACAACGAAACAACGAAACAACGAAACAACGAAACAACGAAACAACGAAACAACGAAACAAACGAAACAACGAAACAACGAAACAACGAAACAACGAAACAACGAAACAACGAAACAACGAAACAACGAAACAACGAAACAACGAAACAACGAAACAACGAAACAACGAAACAACGAAACAACGAAACAACGAACAAACGAACCAACGAACCAACGAACAAACGAACAAACGAACAAACGAACAAACGAACCAACGAACCAACGAACCAACGAACCAACGAACCAACGAACCAACGAACCAACGAACCAACGAACCAACGAACAAACGAACAAACGAACAAACGAACAAACGAACAAACGAACAAACGAACAAACGAACCAACGAACCAACGAACAAACGAACAAACGAACAAACGAACAAAGTGACAAAGAAAGAAAAGAACCAACGAAACAACGAAACAACGAAACAACGAAACAACGAAACAACGAAACAACGAAACAACGAAACAACGAAACAACGAAACAACGAAACAACGAAACAACGAAACAACGAAACAACGAAACAACGAAACAACGAAACAACGAAACAACGAAACAACGAAACAACGAAACAACGAAACAACGAAACAACGAAACAACGAAACAACGAAACAACGAAACAACGAAACAACGAAACAACGAAACAACGAAACAACGAAACAACGAAACAACGAAACAACGAAACAACGAAACAACGAAACAACGAAACAACGAAACAACGAAACAACGAAACAACGAAACAACGAAACAACGAAACAACGAAACAACGAAACAACGAAACAACGAAACAACGAAACAACGAACAAACGAACCAACGAACCAACGAACCAACGAACCAACGAACCAACGAACCAACGAACCAACGAACCAACGACCAAACGAACAAACGAACAAACGAACAAACGAACAAACGAACCAACGAACAAACGAACAAACGAACAAACGAACAAACGAAACAACGAACCAACGAACCTTCGAACCAACGAACAAACGATCCAACGAACCAACGAACCAACGAACCAACGAACCAACGAAACAACGAAACAACGAAACAACGAAACAACGAAACAACGAAACAACGAAACAACGAAACAACGAAACAACGAAACAACGAAACAACGAAACAACGAAACAACGAAACAACGAAACAACGAAACAACGAAACAACGAAACAACGAAACAACGAAACAACGAAACAACGAAACAACGAAACAACGAAACAACGAAACAACGAAACAACGAAACAACGAAACAACGAAACAACGAAACAACGAAACAACGAAACAACGAAACAACGAAACAACGAAACAACGAAACAACGAAACAACGAAACAACGAAACAACGAAACAACGAAACAACGAAACAACGAACAAACGAACAAACGAACCAACGAACCAACGAACAAACGAACAAACGAACCAACGAACCAACGAACCAACGAACCAACGACCAAACGAACAAACGAACAAACGAACAAACGAACAAACGAACCAACGAACAAACGAACCAACGAACCAACGAACCAACGAACCAACGAACCAACGAACCAACGAACCAACGAACCAACGAACCAACGAACCAACGAACCAACGAACCAACGAACCAACGAACCAACGAACCAACGAACCAACGAACCAACGAAACAACGAACCAACGAACCAACGAACCAACGAACCAACGAACCAACGAACCAACGAACCAACGAACCAACGAACCAACGAACCAACGAACCAACGAACCAACGAACAAACGAACCAACGAACCAACGAACCAACGAACCAACGAACCAACGAACAAACGAACAAACGAACAAAGTGACAAAGAAAGAAAAGAACCAACGAAAGAAAGAAACAACGAAACAACGAAACAACGAAACAACGAACCAACGAAACAACGAAACAACGAAACAACGAAACAACGAAACAACGAAACAACGAAACAACGAAACAACGAAACAACGAAACAACGAAACAACGAAACAACGAAACAACGAAACAACGAAACAACGAAACAACGAAACAACGAAACAACGAAACAACGAAACAACGAAACAACGAAACAACGAAACAACGAACAAACGAACCAACGAACCAACGAACAAACGAACAAACGAACAAACGAACCAACGAACCAACGAACCAACGAACCAACGAACCAACGAACTAACGAACCAACGAACCAACGAACCAACGAACAAACGAACAAACGAACAAACGAACAAACGAACAAACGAACAAACGAACCAACGAACCAACGAACAAACGAACAAACGAACAAACGAACAAAGTGACAAAGAAAGAAAAGAACCAACGAAACAACGAAACAACGAAACAACGAAACAACGAAACAACGAAACAACGAAACAACGAAACAACGAAACAACGAAACAACGAAACAACGAAACAACGAAACAAACGAAACAACGAAACAACGAAACAACGAAACAACGAAACAACGAAACAACGAAACAACGAAACAACGAAACAACGAAACAACGAAACAACGAAACAACGAAACAACGAACAAACGAACAAACGAACCAACGAACCAACGAACCAACGAACCAACGAACAAACGAACAAACGAACAAACGAACCAACGAACAAACGAACAAACGAACAAACGAACAAACGAACCAACGAACCAACGAACAAACGAACAAACGAACAAACGAACAAAGGAACAAAGGAACAAACGAACCAACGAACCAACGAACCAACGAACCAACGAACCAACGAACCAACGAACCAACGAACCAACGAACCAACGAAACAACGAAACAACGAAACAACGAAACAACGAAACAACGAAACAACGAAACAACGAAACAACGAAACAACGAAACAACGAAACAACGAAACAACGAAACAACGAAACAACGAAACAACGAAACAACGAAACAACGAAACAACGAAACAACGAAACAACGAAACAACGAAACAACGAAACAACGAAACAACGAAACAACGAAACAACGAAACAACGAAACAACGAAACAACGAAACAACGAAACAACGAAACAACGAAACAACGAAACAACGAAACAACGAAACAACGAAACAACGAAACAACGAAACAACGAAACAACGAACAAACGAACCAACGAACCAACGAACCAACGAACCAACGAACAAACGAACAAACGAACAAACGAACAAACGAACCAACGAACAAACGAACAAACGAACAAACGAACCAACGAACCAACGAACCAACGAACCAACGAACCAACGAACCAACGAACCAACGAACCAACGAACCAACGAACCAACGAACCAACGAACCAACGAACCAACGAACCAACGAACCAACGAACCAACGAACCAACGAACCAACGAACCAACGAACCAACGAACCAACGAACCAACGAACCAACGAACCTTCGAACCAACGAACAAACGATCCAACGAACCAACGAACCAACGAACCAACGAACCAACGAACCAACGAACCATCGAACAAACGAACAAACGAACAAAGTGACAAAGAAAGAAAAGAACCAACGAAACAACGAAACAACGAAACAAAGAAACAACGAAACAACGAAACAACGAAACAACGAAACAACGAAACAACGAAACAACGAAACAACGAAACAACGAAACAACGAAACAACGAAACAACGAAACAACGAAACAACGAAACAACGAAACAACGAAACAACGAAACAACGAAACAACGAAACAACGAAACAACGAAACAACGAAACAACGAAACAACGAAACAACGAAACAACGAACAAACGAACCAACGAACCAACGAACCAACGAACCAACGAACCAACGAACAAACGAACAAACGAACAAACGAACCAACGAACAAACGAACAAACGAACAAACGAACAAACGAACCAACGAACCAACGAACAAACGAACAAACGAACAAACGAACAAAGGAACAAAGGAACAAACGAACCAACGAACCAACGAACCAACGAACCAACGAACCAACGAACCAACGAACCAACGAACCAACGAACCAACGAACCAACGAACCAACGAACCAACGAACCAACGAAACAACGAAACAACGAAACAACGAAACAACGAAACAACGAAACAACGAAACAACGAAACAACGAAACAACGAAACAACGAAACAACGAAACAACGAAAACGAAACAACGAAACAACGAAACAACGAAACAACGAAACAACGAAACAACGAAACAACGAAACAACGAAACAACGAAACAACGAAACAACGAAACAACGAAACAACGAAACAACGAAACAACGAAACAACGAAACAACGAAACAACGAAACAACGAAACAACGAAACAACGAAACAACGAAACAACGAAACAACGAAACAACGAAACAACGAAACAACGAAACAACGAAACAACGAACCTTCGAACCAACGAACAGACGATCCAACGAACCAACGAACCAACGAACCAACGAACCAACGAACCAACGAACAAACGAACAAACGAACAAACGAACAAACGAACCAACGAACAAACGAACAAACGAACAAACGAACAAACGAACAAACGAACCAACGAACCAACGAACCAACGAACCAACGAACCAACGAACCAACGAACCATCGAACAAACGAACAAACGAACAAAGTGACAAAGAAAGAAAAGAACCAACGAAACAACGAAACAACGAAACAACGAAACAACGAAACAACGAAACAACGAAACAACGAAACAACGAAACAACGAAACAACGAAACAACGAAACAACGAAACAACGAAACAACGAAACAACGAACAAACGAACCAACGAACCAACGAACCAACGAACAAACGAACAAACGAACAAACGAACAAACGAACCAACGAACAAACGAACAAACGAACAAACGAACCAACGAACCAACGAACCAACGAACCAACGAACCAACGAACCAACGAACCATCGAACAAACGAACAAACGAACAAAGTGACAAAGAAAGAAAAGAACCAACGAAACAACGAAACAACGAAACAACGAAACAACGAAACAACGAAACAACGAAACAACGAAACAACGAAACAACGAAACAACGAAACAACGAAACAACGAAACAACGAAACAACGAAACAACGAAACAACGAAACAACGAAACAACGAAACAACGAAACAACGAAACAACGAAACAACGAAACAACGAAACAACGAAACAACGAAACAACGAAACAACGAAACAACGAAACAACGAAACAACGAAACAACGAAACAACGAAACAACGAAACAACGAACAAACGAACAAACGAACCAACGAACCAACGAACAAACGAACAAACGAACCAACGAACCAACGAACCAACGAACCAACGAACCAACGAACCAACGAACCAACGAACCAACGAACCAACGAACCAACGAACCAACGAACCATCGAACCAACGAATCAACGAACCAACGAACCAACGATCCAACAAACCAACGAACCAACGAACCAACGAACCAACGAACCAACGAACCAACGAACCAACGAACCAACGAACCAACGAACCAACGAACCAACGAACCAACGAACCAACGAACCAACGAACCAACGACCAAACGAACAAACGAACAAACGAACAAACGAACAAACGAACCAACGAACAAACGAACAAACGAACAAACGAAACAACGAACCAACGAACCTTCGAACCAACGAACAAACGATCCAACGAACCAACGAACCAACGAACCAACTAACAAACGAACAAACGAACAAACGAACAAACGAACAAACGAACAAACGAACAAACGAACAAACGAAGAAACGAACAATCGAACCAACGAACCAACGAACAGACGATCCAACGATCCAACGAACCAACGAACCAACGAACCAACGAACCAACGAACCAACGAACCAACGAACCATCGAACAAACGAACAAACGAACAAAGTGACAAAGAAAGAAAAGAACCAACGAAACAACGAAACAACGAAACAACGAAACAACGAAACAACGAAACAACGAAACAACGAAACAACGAAACAACGAAACAACGAAACAACGAAACAACGAAACAACGAAACAACGAAACAACGAAACAACGAAACAACGAAACAACGAAACAACGAAACAACGAAACAACGAAACAACGAAACAACGAAACAACGAAACAACGAAACAACGAAACAACGAAACAACGAAACAACGAAACAACGAAACAACGAAACAACGAAACAACGAAACAACGAAACAACGAAACAACGAAACAACGAAACAACGAAACAACGAAACAACGAACAAACGAACAAACGAACCAACGAACCAACGAACAAACGAACAAACGAACCAACGAACCAACGAACCAACGAACCAACGAACCAACGAACCAACGAACCAACGAACCAACGAACCAACGAACCAACGAACCAACGAAACAACGAACCAACGAACCAACGAACCAACGAACCAACGAACCAACGAACCAACGAACCAACGAACCAACGAACCAACGAACCAACGAACAAACGAACCAACGAACCAACGAAACAACGAAACAACGAAAAAACGAAACAACGAAACAACGAAACAACGAAACAACGAAACAACGAAACAACGAAACAACGAAACAACGAAACAACAAAACAACGAAACAACGAAACAACGAAACAACGAAACAACGAAACAACGAAACAACGAAACAACGAAACAACGAAACAACGAAACAACGAAACAACGAAACAACGAAACAACGAAACAACGAAACAACGAAACAACGAAACAACGAAACAACGAAACAACGAAACAACGAAACAACGAAACAACGAAACAACGAAACAACGAAACAACGAAACAACGAAACAACGAACAAACGAACCAACGAACCAACGAACAAACGAACAAACGAACAAACGAACCAACGAACCAACGAACCAACGAACCAACGAACCAACGAACCAACGAACCAACGAACCAACGAACCAACGAACAAACGAACAAACGAACAAACGAACAAACGAACAAACGAACCAACGAACCAACGAACAAACGAACAAACGAACAAACGAACAAAGTGACAAAGAAAGAAAAGAACCAACGAAACAACGAAACAACGAAACAACGAAACAACGAAACAACGAAACAACGAAACAACGAAACAACGAAACAACGAAACAACGAACAAACGAATAAACGAACCAACGAACCAACGAACCAACGAACCAACGAACAAACGAACAAACGAACAAACGAACAAACGAACCAACGAACAAACGAACAAACGAACAAACGAACAAACGAACCAACGAACCAACGAACCAACGAACAAACGAACAAACGAACAAACGAACAAACGAACAAAGGAACAAAGGAACAAACGAACCAACGAACCAACGAACCAACGAACCAACGAACCAACGAACCAACGAACCAACGAACCAACGAACCAACGAACCAACGAACCAACGAACCAACGAACCAACGAACCAACGAACCAACGAAACAACGAAACAACGAAACAACGAAACAACGAAACAACGAAACAACGAAACAACGAAACAACGAAACAACGAAACAACGAAACAACGAAACAACGAAACAACGAAACAACGAAACAACGAAACAACGAAACAACGAAACAACGAAACAACGAAACAACGAAACAACGAAACAACGAAACAACGAAACAACGAAACAACGAAACAACGAAACAACGAAACAACGAAACAACGAAACAACGAAACAACGAAACAACGAAACAACGAAACAACGAAACAACGAAACAACGAAACAACGAAACAACGAAACAACGAACAAACGAACAAACGAACCAACGAACCAACGAACAAACGAACAAACGAACAAACGAACAAACGAACCAACGAACAAACGAACCAACGAACCAACGAACCAACGAACCAACGAACCAACGAACCAACGAACCAACGAACAAACGAACCAACGATCCAACGAACAAACGAACAAACGAATAAACGAACAAACGAACCAACGAACAAACGAACAAACGAACAAACGAACAAACGAACAAACGAACAAACGAACCAACGAACAAACGAACAAACGAACAAACGAACAAACGAACCAACGAACAAACGAACCAACGAACCAACGAACCAACGAACCAACGAACCAACGAACCAACGAACCAACGAACCAACGAACCAACGAACCAACGAACCAACGAACCAACGAACCAACGAACCAACGAACCAACGAACCAACGAACCAACGAACCAACGAACCAACGAACCAACGAACCAACGAACCTTCGAACCAACGAACAGACGATCCAACGAACCAACGAACCAACGAACCAACGAACCAACGAACCAACGAACCAACGAACCATCGAACAAACGAACAAACGAACAAAGTGACAAAGAAAGAAAAGAACCAACGAAACAACGAAACAACGAAACAACGAAACAACGAAACAACGAAACAACGAAACAACGAAACAACGAAACAACGAAACAACGAAACAACGAAACAACGAAACAACGAAACAACGAAACAACGAAACAACGAAACAACGAAACAACGAAACAACGAAACAACGAAACAACGAAACAACGAAACAACGAAACAACGAAACAACGAAACAACGAAACAACGAAACAACGAACAAACGAACAAACGAACCAACGAACCAACGAACAAACGAACAAACGAACCAACGAACCAACGAACCAACGAACCAACGAACCAACGAACCAACGAACCAACGAACCAACGAACCAACGAACCAACGAACCAACGAACCAACGAACCAACGAACCAACGAACCAACGAACCAACAAACCAACGAACCAACGAACCAACGAACCAACGAACCAACGAACCAACGAACCAACGAACCAACGAACCAACGAACCAACGAACCAACGAACCAACGAACCAACGACCAAACGAACAAACGAACAAACGAACAAACGAACAAACGAACCAACGAACAAACGAACAAACGAACAAACGAAACAACGAACCAACGAACCTTCGAACCAACGAACAAACGATCCAACGAACCAACGAACCAACGAACCAACTAACAAACGAACAAACGAACAAACGAACAAACGAACAAACGAACAAACGAAGAAACGAACAATCGAACCAACGAACCAACGAACCAACGAACCAACGAACCAACGAACCAACGAACCAACGAACCAACGAACCAACGAACCAACGAACCAACGAACCAACGAACAAACGAACAAACGAACAAACGAACCAACGAACCAACGAACCAACGAACAAACGAACAAACGAACAAAGTGACAAAGAAAGAAAAGAACCAACGAAACAACGAAACAACGAAACAACGAAACAACGAAACAACGAAACAACGAAACAACGAAACAACGAAACAACGAAACAACGAAACAACGAAACAACGAAACAACGAAACAACGAAACAACGAAACAACGAAACAACGAAACAACGAAACAACGAAACAACGAAACAACGAAACAACGAAACAACGAAACAACGAAACAACGAAACAACGAAACAACGAAACAACGAAACAACGAACAAACGAACCAACGAACCAACGAACAAACGAACAAACGAACAAACGAACAAACGAACCAACGAACCAACGAACCAACGAACCAACGAACCAACGAACCAACGAACCAACGAACCAACGAACCAACGAACAAACGAACAAACGAACAAACGAACAAACGAACAAACGAACAAACGAACAAACGAACCAACGAACCAACGAACAAACGAACAAACGAACAAACGAACAAAGTGACAAAGAAAGAAAAGAACCAACGAAACAACGAAACAACGAAACAACGAAACAACGAAACAACGAAACAACGAAACAACGAAACAACGAAACAACGAAACAACGAAACAACGAAACAACGAAACAACGAAACAACGAAACAACGAAACAACGAAACAACGAAACAACGAAACAACGAAACAACGAAACAACGAAACAACGAAACAACGAAACAACGAAACAACGAAACAACGAAACAACGAAACAACGAAACAACGAAACAACGAAACAACGAAACAACGAAACAACGAAACAACGAAACAACGAAACAACGAAACAACGAAACAACGAAACAACGAAACAACGAAACAACGAAACAACGAAACAACGAAACAACGAAACAACGAAACAACGAAACAACGAAACAACGAAACAACGAAACAACGAAACAACGAAACAACGAAACAACGAAACAACGAAACAACGAAACAACGAAACAACGAAACAACGAAACAACGAAACAACGAAACAACGAAACAACGAAACAACGAAACAACGAACAAACGAACCAACGAACCAACGAACCAACGAACCAACGAACCAACGAACCAACGAACCAACGAACCAACGAACCAACGACCAAACGAACAAACGAACAAACGAACAAACGAACAAACGAACCAACGAACAAACGAACAAACGAACAAACGAACAAACGAAACAACGAACCAACGAACCTTCGAACCAACGAACAAACGATCCAACGAACCAACGAACCAACGAACCAACGAAACAACGAAACAACGAAACAACGAAACAACGAAACAACGAAACAACGAAACAACGAAACAACGAAACAACGAAACAACGAAACAACGAAACAACGAAACAACGAAACAACGAAACAACGAAACAACGAAACAACGAAACAACGAAACAACGAAACAACGAAACAACGAAACAACGAAACAACGAAACAACGAAACAACGAAACAACGAAACAACGAAACAACGAAACAACGAAACAACGAAACAACGAAACAACGAAACAACGAAACAACGAAACAACGAAACAACGAAACAACGAAACAACGAAACAACGAAACAACGAAACAACGAAACAACGAAACAACGAAACAACGAAACAACGAACAAACGAACAAACGAACCAACGAACCAACGAACAAACGAACAAACGAACCAACGAACCAACGAACCAACGAACCAACGAACCAACGAACCAACGAACCAAAGAACCAACGAACCAACGAACCAACGAACCAACGAACCAACGAACCATCGAACCAACGAACCAACGAACCAACGAACCAACGAACCAACGAACCAACGAACCAACGAACCAACGAACCAACGAACCAACGAACCAACGAACCAACGAACCAACGAACCAACGAACCAACGAACCAACGAACCAACGAACCAACGAACCAACGACCAAACGAACAAACGAACAAACGAACAAACGAACAAACGAAAAAACGAACCAACGAACAAACGAACAAACGAACAAACGAACAAACGAAACAACGAACCAACGAACCTTCGAACCAACGAACAAACGATCCAACGAACCAACGAACCAACGAACCAACGAACCAACTAACAAACGAACAAACGAACAAACGAACAAACGAACAAACGAACAAACGAACAAACGAAGAAACGAACAATCGAACCAACGAACCAACGAACCAACGAACCAACGAACCAACGAACCAACGAACCAACGAACCAACGAACCAACGAACCAACGAACCAACGAACCAACGAACCAACGAACCAACGAACCAACGAACCAACGAACCAACGAACCAACGAACCAACGAACCAACGAACCAACGAACCAACGAACCAACGAACCAACGAACCAACGAACCAACGAACCAACGAACCAACGAACCAACGAACCAACGAACCAACGAACCTACGAACAAACGAACAAACGATCCAACGGACCTACGAACCAACGAACCAACGAACCAACGAACCAACGAACCAACGAACCAACGAACCAACGAACCAACGAACCAACGAACCAACGAACCAACGAACCAACGAACCAACGAACCAACGAACCAACGAACCAACGAACAAACGATCCAACGGACCTACGAACCAACGAACCAACGAACCAACGAACCAACGAACCAACGAACAAACGAACAAACGAACAAAGTGACAAAGAAAGAAAAGAACCAACGAAACAACGAAACAACGAAACAACGAAACAACGTAACAACGAACCAACGAAACAACGAAACAACGAAACAACGAAACAACGAAACAACGAAACAACGAAACAACGAAACAACGAAACAACGAAACAACGAAACAACGAAACAACGAAACAACGAAACAACGAAACAACGAAACAACGAAACAACGAAACAACGAAACAACGAACAAACGAACCAACGAACCAACGAACAAACGAACAAACGAACAAACGAACCAACGAACCAACGAACCAACGAACCAACGAACCAACGAACTAACGAACCAACGAACCAACGAACCAACGAACAAACGAACAAACGAACAAACGAACAAACGAACAAACGAACAAACGAACCAACGAACCAACGAACAAACGAACAAACGAACAAACGAACAAAGTGACAAAGAAAGAAGAGAACCAACGAAACAACGAAACAACGAAACAACGAAACAACGAAACAACGAAACAACGAAACAACGAAACAACGAAACAACGAAACAACGAAACAACGAAACAACGAAACAACGAAACAACGAAACAACGAAACAACGAAACAACGAAACAACGAAACAACGAAACAACGAAACAACGAAACAACGAAACAACGAAACAACGAAACAACGAAACAACGAAACAACGAAACAACGAAACAACGAAACAACGAACAAACGAACCAACGAACCAACGAACAAACGAACAAACGAACAAACGAACAAACGAACCAACGAACCAACGAACCAACGAACCAACGAACCAACGAACCAACGAACCAACGAACCAACGAACAAACGAACAAACGAACAAACGAACAAACGAACAAACGAACAAACGAACAAACGAACCAACGAACCAACGAACAAACGAACAAACGAACAAACGAACAAAGTGACAAAGAAAGAAAAGAACCAACGAAACAACGAAACAACGAAACAACGAAACAACGAAACAACGAAACAACGAAACAACGAAACAACGAAACAACGAAACAACGAAACAACGAAACAACGAAACAACGAAACAACGAAACAACGAAACAACGAAACAACGAAACAACGAAACAACGAAACAACGAAACAACGAAACAACGAAACAACGAACAAACGAACCAACGAACCAACGAACCAACGAACCAACGAACCAACGAACCAACGAACCAACGAACCAACGAACCAACGACCAAACGAACAAACGAACAAACGAACAAACGAACAAACGAACCAACGAACAAACGAACAAACGAACAAACGAACAAACGAAACAACGAACCAACGAACCTTCGAACCAACGAACAAACGATCCAACGAACCAACGAACCAACGAACCAACGAACCAACGAACCAACGAACCAACGAAACAACGAAACAACGAAACAACGAAACAACGAAACAACGAAACAACGAAACAACGAAACAACGAAACAACGTAACAACGAAACAACGAAACAACGAAACAACGAAACAACGAAACAACGAAACAACGAAACAACGAAACAACGAAACAACGAAACAACGAAACAACGAAACAACGAAACAACGAAACAACGAACAACGAAACAACGAAACAACGAAACAACGAAACAACGAAACAACGAAACAACGAAACAACGAAACAACGAAACAACGAAACAACGAAACAACGAAACAACGAACAAACGAACAAACGAACCAACGAACCAACGAACAAACGAACAAACGAACCAACGAACCAACGAACCAACGAACCAACGAACCAACGAACCAACGAACCAAAGAACCAACGAACCAACGAACCAACGAACCAACGAACCAACGAACCATCGAACCAACGAACCAACGAACCAACAAACCAACGAACCAACGAACCAACGAACCAACGAACCAACGAACCAACGAACCAACGAACCAACGAACCAACGAACCAACGAACCAACGAACCAACGAACCAACGAACCAACGAACCAACGAACCAACGAACCAACGAACCAACGACCAAACGAACAAACGAACAACGAACAAACGAAAAAACGAACCAACGAACAAACGAACAAACGAACAAACGAACAAACGAACAAACGAAACAACGAACCAACGAACCTTCGAACCAACGAACAAACGAACCAACGAACCAACGAACCAACGAACCAACTAACAAACGAACAAACGAACAAACGAAGAAACGAACAAACGAACAAACGAACAAACGAAACAAACGAAGAAACGAACAATCGAACCAACGAACCAACGAACCAACGAACCAACGAACCAACGAACCAACGAACCAACGAACCAACGAACCAACGAACCAACGAACCAACGAACCAACGAACCAACGAACCAACGAACCAACGAACCAACGAACCAACGAACCAACGAACCAACGAACCAACGAACCAACGAACCAACGAACCAACGAACCAACGAACCAACGAACCAACGAACCAACGAACCAACGAACCAACGAACCAACGAACCAACGAACCAACGAACCAACGAACCAACGAACCAACGAACCAACGAACCAACGAACCTACGAACAAACGAACAAACGATCCAACGGACCTACGAACCAACGAACCAACGAACCAACGAACCAACGAACCAACGAACCAACGAACCAACGAACCAACGAACCAACGAACCAACGAACCAACGAACCAACGAACCAACGAACCAACGAACCAACGAACCAACGAACAAACGATCCAACGGACCTACGAACCAACGAACCAACGAACCAACGAACCAACGAACCAACGAACAAACGAACAAACGAACAAAGTGACAAAGAAAGAAAAGAACCAACGAAACAACGAAACAACGAAACAACGAAACAACGTAACAACGAACCAACGAAACAACGAAACAACGAAACAACGAAACAACGAAACAACGAAACAACGAAACAACGAAACAACGAAACAACGAAACAACGAAACAACGAAACAACGAAACAACGAAACAACGAAACAACGAAACAACGAAACAACGAAACAACGAAACAACGAACAAACGAACCAACGAACCAACGAACAAACGAACAAACGAACAAACGAACCAACGAACCAACGAACCAACGAACCAACGAACTAACGAACCAACGAACCAACGAACCAACGAACAAACGAACAAACGAACAAACGAACAAACGAACAACGAACAAACGAACAAACGAACCAACGAACCAACGAACAAACGAACAAACGAACAAACGAACAAAGTGACAAAGAAAGAAGAGAACCAACGAAACAACGAAACAACGAAACAACGAAACAACGAAACAACGAAACAACGAAACAACGAAACAACGAAACAACGAAACAACGAAACAACGAAACAACGAAACAACGAAACAACGAAACAACGAAACAACGAAACAACGAAACAACGAAACAACGAAACAACGAAACAACGAAACAACGAACAAACGAACAAACGAACCAACGAACCAACGAACCAACGAACCAACGAACAAACGAACAAACGAACAAACGAACCAACGAACAAACGAACAAACGAACAAACGAACAAACGAACCAACGAACCAACGAACAAACGAACAAACGATCAAACGAACAAAGGAACAAAGGAACAAACGAACCAACGAACCAACGAACCAACGAACCAACGAACCAACGAACCAACGAACCAACGAACCAACGAACCAACGAACCAACGAACCAACGAACCAACGAACCAACGAACCAACGAACCAACGAAACAACGAAACAACGAAACAACGAAACAACGAAACAACGAAACAACGAAACAACGAAACAACGAAACAACGAAACAACGAAACAACGAAACAACGAAACAACGAAACAACGAAACAACGAAACAACGAAACAACGAAACAACGAAACAACGAAACAACGAAACAACGAAACAACGAAACAACGAAACAACGAAACAACGAAACAACGAAACAACGAAACAACGAAACAACGAAACAACGAAACAACGAAACAACGAAACAACGAAACAACGAAACAACGAAACAACGAAACAACGAAACAACGAAACAACGAAACAACGAAACAACGAACAAACGAACCAACGAACCAACGAACCAACGAACCAACGAACCAACGAACCAACGAACCAACGAACCAACGAACCTACGAACAAACGAACAAACGATCCAACGGACCCTACGAACCAACGAACCAACGAACCAACGAACCAACGAACCAACGAACCAACGAACCAACGAACCAACGAACCAACGAACCAACGAACCAACGAACCAACGAACCAACGAACCAACGAACCAACGAACCAACGAACAAACGATCCAACGGACCTACGAACCAACGAACCAACGAACCAACGAACCAACGAACCAACGAACCAACGAACCAACGAACTAACGAACCAACGAACCAACGAACGAACGAACAAACGAACAAACGAACAAACGAACAAACGAACAAACGAACAAACGAACAAACGAACCAACGAACCAACGAACTAACGAACCAACGAACCAACGAACGAACGAACAAACGAACAAACGAACAAACGAACAAACGAACAAACGAACAAACGAACGAACGAACAAACGAACAAACGAACAAACGAACAAACGAACAAACGAACAAACGAACAAACGAACAAACGAACAAACGAACAAACGAACAAACGAACAAACGAACAAACGAA
>NW_027486370.1:0-23553 GCF_050908995.1 Andrena cerasifolii
AAAATTAAAAAAATTAAAATAAAAGAAAAAAAATTTCAAAAAAAATTAAAAAACATTTTTTGAAATAAAAAAATTATAATTTTAAAAAAAATTTTAAAAAAACTTTAAAAATTTAAAAAAAAAATTTAAAAATTAAAAAATTTTGTTTAAAAAATTAAAAAAAAAGTTTTGAGAAAATTTTAAAAATTAAAAAAAAAATTAAAAAAAAGAAAATTAAAAATTTAAAAATTTTTTTTAAAAATTAAATAACATTTTTTAAATAAAAAAATAATACTTGTAAAAAAATTTAAAAAATTTTTTTAAAAATTTTCAAAAATTGAAAAAAAATTTTTAAAAATTAAAAAAATTAAAAAAAATTAAAAAATTTTCAAAAATTGAAAACAAAATTTAAAAATTAAAAAAAATAAAAAATAAAGAAAAAAATTAAAAAATAAAGAAAAAAAATTAAAAAATAAATAATTTTTTTTAATTTTGTTAAAAAATTGAAACAAATTTTTTAAAAAAAATTTAAAATTTTTTTAAAAAATTTAAATAAAAATAAAGCAAAGAAAATTTTTAAAAATTTTAAAAAATTTTAAAAAATTTTAAAAAAAATTTTTAAAAAATTATAAAAATTAAAAAAAAATTTAGGAAAATTTAAAAAAAAATTAAAAAATTGAAAAAATTAAAAAAATTAAAATAAAAGAAAAAAAATTTCAAAAAAAATTAAAAAACATTTTTTGAAATAAAAAAATTATAATTTTAAAAAAAATTTTAAAAAAACTTTAAAAATTTAAAAAAAAAATTTTAAAAATTAAAAATTTTGTTTAAAAAATTAAAAAAAAAGTTTTGAGAAAATTTTAAAAATTAAAAAAAAAATTAAAAAAAGAAAATTAAAAATTTAAAATTTTTTTTTTAAAAAATTAAATAACATTTTTTAAATAAAAAAATAATACTTGTAAAAAAATTTAAAAAATTTTTTTAAAATTTTCAAAAATTGAAAAAAAAATTGAAAAATTAAAAAAATTAAAAAAATTAAAAAATAAATAAAAAAATTAAAAATAAATAATTTTTTTAATTTTGTTAAAAAATTGAAACAAATTTTTTAAAAAAAATTTAAAATTTTTTAAAAATTTTAAATAACAATAAAGCAAAGAAATTTTTTAAAAAATTTTAAAAAATTAAAAAAAATTTAAAAAAAAATTTTAAAAAAATTTTTAAAATTAAAAAAAATTATAAGAAAATTTAAAAAAAAATTAAAAAATTGAAAAAAATTAAAAAAATTAAAATAAAAGAAAAAAATTAAAAAAAAAATTAAAAAACATTTTTTAAATAAAAAAATTTTAATTTTAAAAAAAATTTTAAAAAAACTTTAAAAATTTAAAAAAAAAATTAAAAAAATTAAAAAATTTTGTTTAAAAAATTAAAAAAAAAGTTTTGAGAAAATTTTAAAAATTAAAAAAAAAATTAAAAAAAAGAAAATTAAAAATTTAAAAAAAAATTTAAAAAATTAAATGACATTTTTTAAATAAAAAAATAATACTTGTAAAAAAATTTAAAAAAAAATTTTTAAAAATTTTCAAAAATTGAAAAAAAAATTTTAAAAATTAAAAAAATTAAAAAAAATTAAAAAATTTTCAAAAATTGAAAACAAAATTTAAAAATTAAAAAAAATAAAAAATAAAGAAAAAAATTAAAAAATAAAGAAAAAAAATTAAAAAATAAATAATTTTTTTTAATTTTGTTAAAAAATTGAAACAAATTTTTTAAAAAAAATTTAAAAATTTTTTAAAAAATTTAAATAAAAATAAAGCAAAGAAAATTTTTAAAAATTTTAAAAAATTTTAAAAAATTTAAAAAAAAATTTTTAAAAAATTATAAAAATTAAAAAAAAATTTAGGAAAATTTAAAAAAAAATTAAAAAATTGAAAAAATTAAAAAAATTAAAATAAAAGAAAAAAAATTTCAAAAAAAATTAAAAAACATTTTTTGAAATAAAAAAATTATAATTTTAAAAAAAATTTTTAAAAAAACTTTAAAAATTTAAAAAAAAAATTTAAAAAATTAAAAAATTTTGTTTAAAAAATTAAAAAAAAAGTTTTGAGAAAATTTTAAAAATTAAAAAAAAATTAAAAAAAAGAAAATTAAAAATTTAAAAATTTTTTTTAAAAATTAAATAACATTTTTTAAATAAAAAAATAATACTTGTAAAAAAATTTAAAAAATTTTTTTAAAATTTCAAAAATTGAAAAAAAAATTGAAAAATTAAAAAATTAAAAAAATTAAAAAATAAATAAAAAAATTAAAAAATAAATAATTTTTTTAATTTTGTTAAAAAATTGAAACAAATTTTTTAAAAAAAATTTAAAATTTTTTTAAAAATTTTAAATAACAATAAAGCAAAGAAATTTTTTAAAAAATTTTAAAAAATTAAAAAAAATTTAAAAAAAAAATTTTAAAAAAATTTTTAAAATTAAAAAAAATTATAAGAAAATTTAAAAAAAAATTAAAAAATTGAAAAAATTAAAAAAATTAAAATAAAAGAAAAAAATTAAAAAAAAATTAAAAAACATTTTTTAAATAAAAAAATTTTAATTTTAAAAAAAATTTTAAAAAAACTTTAAAAATTTAAAAAAAAAATTAAAAAAATTAAAAAATTTTGTTTAAAAAATTAAAAAAAAAGTTTTGAGAAAATTTTAAAAATTAAAAAAAAAATTAAAAAAAAGAAAATTAAAAATTTAAAAATTTTTTTTAAAAATTAAATAACATTTTTTAAATAAAAAAATAATACTTGTAAAAAATTTAAAAAATTTTTTTAAAATTTTCAAAAATTGAAAAAAAAATTTAAAAATTAAAAAAATTAAAAAAATTAAAAAATAAATAAAAAAATTAAAAAATAAATAATTTTTTTAATTTTGTTAAAAAATTGAAACAAATTTTTTAAAAAAAATTTAAAATTTTTTTAAAAAATTTTAAATAACAATAAAGCAAAGAAATTTTTTAAAAAATTTTAAAAAATTAAAAAAAATTTAAAAAAAAAATTTTAAAAAAATTTTTAAAATTAAAAAAAATTATAAGAAAATTTAAAAAAAAAATTAAAAAATTGAAAAAATTAAAAAAATTAAAATAAAAGAAAAAAATTAAAAAAAAATTAAAAAACATTTTTTAAGTAAAAAAATTTTAATTTTAAAAAATTTTTAAAAAATTTTCAAAATATGAAAAAAAATTTTAAAAAATTAAAAAATTTTGTTTAAAAAATTAAAAAATTTTGTTTAAAAAATTAAAAAAAAAAGTTTTAAGAAAATTTAAAAAATTAAAAAAAAAAATTAAAAAAAAAGAAAATTAAAAATTTAAAATAAATTTTTTAAAATTAAATAACATTTTTTAAATAAAAAATAATACTTGTAAAGAAATTTAAAAAAAAAATTTTAAAAAATTTTAAAAATTAAAAGAAATTATAAGAAAATTTAAAAAAAAATTAAAAAATTAAAAAAATTAAAGAAATTAAAATAAAAGAAAAAAAATTTTTAAAAAAAATTAAAAAACATTTTTTAAATAAAAAAATAATACTTTTAAAAAAATTAAAAAAAAATATAAAAAATTTTCAAAAATTGAAAAAATTAAAAAATAAAGAAAAAAAATTAAAAATAAATAATTTTTTTTTAATTTTGTTAAAAAATTGGAACAAATTTTTTAAAAAAAATTTAAATTTTTGAAAAAAAATTTAAATAAAAATAAAGCAAAGAAATTTTTCAAAAAATTTAAAAAAATTCTAAAAATTTAAAAAAAATTTTAAAAAATTTTGTTTAAAAAATTAAAAAAAAAAGTTTAAGAAAACTTTAAAAATTAAAAAAAATTAAAAAAAAGAAAATTAAAAATTTAAAAAAAATTTTAAAAAATTAAAAAACATTTTTTAAATAAAAAAATAATACTTTTAAAAAAATTTAAAAAAAAATATAAAAATTTTCAAAAATTGAAAAAAAAATTTAAAAAATTTAAAAAATTAAAAAAATTAAAAAAATTAAAAAATAAAGAAAAATAAATTAAAAATAAATAATTTTTTTTTAATTTTGTTAAAAAATTGGAACAAATTTTTTAAAAAAAATTTAAATTTTTGAAAAAAAATTTAAATAAAAATAAAGCAAAGAAATTTTTCAAAAAATTTAAAAAAATTCTAAAAATTTAAAAAAAAAATTTAAAAAATTAAAAAAATTTGTTTAAAAAATTAAAAAAAAAATTTAAGAAAATTTTAAAAATTAAAAAAAATTAAAAAAAATAAAAATTTTAAAAAAAATTTAAAAAATTAAAAAAAAATATAAGAAAATTTTAAAAAAATTTAAAATTTTGAAAAAATTAAAAAAAAAATAAAAAACATTTTTGAAATAAAAAATAATACTTCTAAAAAAATTAAAAAAAAATTTAGAAAAATTTTCAAAAATTAAAAAAAAAATAAAAAAATTTTAAAAATTAAAAAATTTTGTTTAAAAAATTAAAAAAAAAGTTTTATGAAAATTTTAAAAATTAAAAAAAAAATTTAAAAAAAAAGAAAATTATAAATTTAAAAAAAAATTAAAAAAAAAGAAAATTAAAAATTTTAAAAAAATTTTAAAAAATTAAAAAACGTTTTTTAAATAAAAAAATAATACTTTTAAAAAAATTAAAAAAAATTAAAAAAAAATTTCAAAAATTGAAAAAAAAATTTAAAAATTAAAAAAATTAAAAAAATTAAAAAATATAGAAAAAAAATTAAAAAATAAATAAATTTTTTTAATTTTGTTAAAAAATTGAAACAAACTTAAAAATTTTTTTTTTAATTTTTAAAAAATTTAAATAAAAATAAAGCAAAGAAAATTTTTAAAAAATTTAAAAAAATTATTAAAATTAAAAAAAAATTATAGGAAAATTTAAAAAAAAATAAAAAATTGAAAAAATTAAAAAACATTTTTTGAAATAAAAAAATTATAATTTTAAAAAAAATTTTAAAAAATTTTAAAAATTTAAAAAAAATATTAAAAATTTAAAAAAATTTTTAAAAAATTAAAAAATTTTGTTTAAAAAATTAAAAAAAAAGTTTTAAGAAAATTTAAAAAATTAAAAAAAATTAAAAAAAAAAGAAAATTAAAAATTTAAAAAAAAATTTAAAAAATTAAAAAACGTTTTTTAAATAAAAAAAATAATACTTTTAAAAAAATTAAAAAAAAATTTTTTAAAATTTTCAAGAATTGAAAAAAAAATTTAAAAATTAAAAAAATTAAAAAAATTAAAAAATAAAGAAAAAAAATAAAAAAATAAATAATTTTTTTTAATTTTGTTAAAAAATTGAAACAAGTTTTTTAAAAAAAATTTAAAAATTTTTTAAAAAATTTAAATAAAAATAAAGCAAAGAAATTTTTTAAAAAATTTTTAAAAATTTTAAAAAATTTAAAAAAAAATTTAAAAAATTTTGTTTAAAAAATTAAAAAAAAAAGGTTTAAGAAAACTTTAAAAATTTAAAAAAATTAAAAAAAGAAAATTAAAAATTTAAAAAAAATTTTAAAAAATTAAAAAACATTTTTTAAATAAAAAAATAATACATTTAAAAAAATTAAAAAAAATATATAAAAAATTGAAAAAATTGAAAAAAAAATTAAAAAAATTTAAAAAATTAAAAAAATTAAAAAAATTAAAAAATAAAGAAAAATAAATTAAAAATAAATAATTTTTTTTTAATTTTGTTAAAAAATTGAAACAAATTTTTTAAAAAAAATTTAAATTTTTGAAAAAAAATTTAAATAAAAATAAAGCAAAGAAATTTTTCAAAAAATTTAAAAAAATTCTAAAAATTTAAAAAAAATTTAAAAAAATTAAAAAAATTTGTTTAAAAAATTAAAAAAAAAATTTAAGAAAATTTTAAAAATTAAAAAAAATTAAAAAAAATAAAAATTTTAAAAAAAATTTAAAAAATTAAAAAAAATATAAGAAAATTTTAAAAAAATTTAAAATTTTGAAAAAATTAAAAAAAAAATAAAAAACATTTTTGAAATAAAAAATAATACTTCTAAAAAAATTAAAAAAAAATTTAGAAAAATTATCAAAAATTAAAAAAAAAATAAAAAAATTTTACAAATTAAAAAATTTTGTTTAAAAAATTAAAAAAAAAGTTTTATGAAAATTTTAAAAATTAAAAAAAAAATTTAAAAAAAAAGAAAATTAAAAATTTAAAAAAAAATTAAAAAAAAGAAAATTAAAAATTTTAAAAAAATTTTAAAAAATTAAAAAACGTTTTTTAAATAAAAAAATAATACTTTTAAAAAAATTAAAAAAAATTTTAAAAAATTTTCAAAAATTGAAAAAAAAATTTAAAAATTAAAAAAATTAAAAAAATTAAAAAATATAGAAAAAAAATTAAAAAATAAATAAATTTTTTTAATTTTGTTAAAAAATTGAAACAAACTTAAAAATTTTTTTTTTAATTTTTAAAAAATTTAAATAAAAATAAAGCAAAGAAAATTTTTAAAAAATTTAAAAAAAATTATTAAAATTAAAAAAAAATTATAGGAAAATTTAAAAAAAAATAAAAAATTGAAAAAATTAAAAAACATTTTTTGAAATAAAAAAATTATAATTTTAAAAAAAATTTTAAAAAATTTAAAAAAAT
The DNA here is from genome assembly GCF_050908995.1 of Andrena cerasifolii. Classification (NCBI taxonomy): domain Eukaryota; kingdom Metazoa; phylum Arthropoda; class Insecta; order Hymenoptera; family Andrenidae; genus Andrena; species Andrena cerasifolii. The sequence goes on from NW_027486370.1 coordinate 6,617, forward strand.
TTTTAAAAAATTAAAAAATTTTGTTTAAAAAATTAAAAAAAAAGTTTTAAGAAAATTTAAAAAATTAAAAAAAATTAAAAAAAAAAGAAAATTAAAAATTTAAAAAAAAATTTAAAAAATTAAAAAACGTTTTTTAAATAAAAAAATAATACTTTTAAAAAAATTAAAAAAAAAATTTTTTAAATTTTCAAAAATTCAAAAAAAAATTTAAAAATTAAAAAAATTAAAAAAATTAAAAAATAAAGAAAAAAAAATAAAAAAATAAATAATTTTTTTTAATTTTGTTAAAAATTGAAACAAATTTTTTAAAAAAAATTTAAAAAAATTTTTAAAAAATTTAAATAAAAATAAAGCAAAGAAATTTTTTAAAAAATTTTTAAAAATTTTAAAAAATTTAAAAAAAAATTTAAAAAATTTTGTTTAAAAAATTAAAAAAAAAAGGTTTAAGAAAACTTTAAAAATTTAAAAAAATTAAAAAAAAGAAAATTAAAAATTTAAAAAAATTTTTTAAAAAATTAAAAAACATTTTTTAAATAAAAAAATTATACATTTAAAAAAATTAAAAAAAAATATAAAAAATTTTCAAAAATTAAAAAAAATTAAAAAATAAAGAAAAAAATTAAAAATAAATAATTTTTTTAATTTTGTTAAAAAATTGAAACAAATTTTTTAAAAAAAATTTAAATTTTTGAAAAAAAATTTAAATAAAAATAAAGCAAAGAAATTTTTCAAAAAATTTAAAAAAATTCTAAAAATTTAAAAAAAAAATTTAAAAAATTAAAAAAATTTGTTTAAAAAATTAAAAAAAAAAATTTAAGAAAATTTTAAAAATTAAAAAAAATTAAAAAAAAAAAATTAAAAAAAAATTTAAAAAATTAAAAAAAAATATAAGAAAATTTTAAAAAAATTTAAAATTTTGAAATAATTAAAAACATTTTTGAAATAAAAAATAATACTTTTAAAAAAATTTTAAAAAAATTAAAAAACATTTTTTGAAATAAAAAAATTTTAATTTTAAAAAATTTTAAAAAAAATTTCAAAATATGAAAAAAAAATTTTAAAAATTAAAAAATTTTGTTTAAAAAATTAAAAAAAAAAGTTTTAAGAAAATTTTAAAAATTAAAAAAAAAATTAAAAATTTAAAAAAAAATTTAAAAAATTAAATGACATTTTTTAAATAAAAAAATAATACTTGTAAAAAAATTTAAAAAAAAATTTTTAAAAATTTTCAAAAATTGAAAAAAAAATTTTAAAAATTAAAAAAATTAAAAGAAATTAAAAAATTTTCAAAAATTGAAAACAAAATTTAAAAATTAAAAAAAATAGAAAATAAAGAAAAAAATTGAAAAATAAAGAAAAAAAATTAAAAAATAAATAATTTTTTTTAATTCTGTTAAAAAATTGAAACAAATTTTTTAAAAAAAATTTAAAAATTTTTTAAAAAATTTAAATAAAAATAAAGCAAAGAAAATTTTTAAAAATTTTAAAAAATTTTAAAAAATTTTAAAAAAATTTTTTAAAAAATTATAAAAATTAAAAAAAAATTTAGGAAAATTAAAAAAAAAATTAAAAAATTGAAAAAATTAAAAAAATTAAAATAAAAGAAAAAAAATTTCAAAAAAAATTAAAAAACATTTTTTGAAATAAAAAAATTATAATTTTAAAAAAAATTTTAAAAAAACTTTAAAAATTTAAAAAAAAAATTTAAAAAATTAAAAAATTTTGTTTAAAAAATTAAAAAAAAAGTTTTGAGAAAATTTTAAAAATTAAAAAAAAATTAAAAAAAAGAAAATTAAAAATTTAAAAATTTTTTTTAAAAATTAAATAACATTTTTTAAATAAAAAAATAATACTTGTAAAAAAATTTAAAAATTTTTTTTAAAATTTTCAAAAATTGAAAAAAAAATTTAAAAATTAAAAAAATTAAAAAAATTAAAAAATAAATAAAAAAATTAAAAAATAAATAATTTTTTTAATTTTGTTAAAAAATTGAAACAAATTTTTTAAAAAAAATTTAAAATTTTTTTAAAAATTTTAAATAACAATAAAGCAAAGAAATTTTTTAAAAAATTTTAAAAAATTAAAAAAAATTTAAAAAAAAAATTTTAAAAAAATTTTTAAAATTAAAAAAAATTATAAGAAAATTTAAAAAAAAAATTAAAAAATTGAAAAAATTAAAAAAATTAAAATAAAAGAAAAAAATTAAAAAAAAATTAAAAAACATTTTTTTAAATAAAAAAATTTTAATTTTAAAAAAAATTTTAAAAAAACTTTAAAAATTTAAAAAAAAAATTAAAAAAATTAAAAAATTTTGTTTAAAAAATTAAAAAAAAAGTTTTGAGAAAATTTTAAAAATTAAAAAAAAAATTAAAAAAAAGAAAATTAAAAATTTAAAAATTTTTTTTAAAAATTAAATAACATTTTTTAAATAAAAAAATAATACTTGTAAAAAAATTTAAAAAATTTTTTTAAAATTTTCAAAAATTGAAAAAAAAATTTAAAAATTAAAAAAATTAAAAAAATTAAAAAATAAATAAAAAAATTAAAAAATAAATAATTTTTTTAATTTTGTTAAAAAATTGAAACAAATTTTTTAAAAAAAATTTAAAATTTTTTTAAAAATTTTAAATAACAATAAAGCAAAGAAATTTTTTAAAAAATTTTAAAAAATTAAAAAAAATTTAAAAAAAAAATTTTAAAAAAATTTTTAAAATTAAAAAAAATTATAAGAAAATTTAAAAAAAAAATTAAAAAATTGAAAAAATTAAAAAAATTAAAATAAAAGAAAAAAATTAAAAAAAAAATTAAAAAACATTTTTTTAAATAAAAAAATTTTAATTTTAAAAAAAATTTTAAAAAATTTTCAAAATATGAAAAAAAATTTTAAAAAATTAAAAAATTTTGTTTAAAAAATTAAAAAATTTTGTTTAAAAAATTAAAAAAAAAAGTTTTAAGAAAATTTAAAAAATTAAAAAAAAAAAATTAAAAAAAAGAAAATTAAAAATTTAAAATAAATTTTTTAAAATTAAATAACATTTTTTAAATAAAAAATAATACTTGTAAAGAAATTTAAAAAAAAAATTTTAAAAAATTTTAAAAATTAAAAGAAATTATAAGAAAATTTAAAAAAAATTAAAAAATTAAAAAAATTAAAGAAATTAAAATAAAAGAAAAAAATTTTTAAAAAAAATTAAAAAACATTTTTTAAATAAAAAAATAATACTTTTAAAAAAATTAAAAAAAAATATAAAAAATTTTCAAAAATTGAAAAAAATTAAAAAATAAAGAAAAAAAATTAAAAATAAATAATTTTTTTTAGTTTTGTTAAAAAATTGAAACAAATTTTTTAAAAAAAATTTAAAATTTTTTTAAAAAATTTAAATAAAAATAAAGCAAAGAAATTTTTCAAAAAATTAAAAAAAATTCTAAAAATTTAAAAAAAATTTTAAAAAATTAAAAAAATTTGTTTAAAAAATTAAAAAAAAATTTAAGAAATTTTAAAAATTAAAAAATTAAAAAAAAAATAAAAATTTTAAAAAAAATTTAAAAAATTAAAAAAAAATATAAGAAAATTTTTAAAAAATTTAAAATTTTGAAAAAATTAAAAAAAAATAAAAAAAAATTTTAAAAAATTTTCAAAAATTAAAAAAAATAAAAAAATTTTTAAAAATTAAAAAAATTAAAAAAATTAAAAAATATAGAAAAAAATTAAAAATAAATAAATTGTTTTTAATTTTGTTTGAAACAAATTTTTTGAAAAAAATTTAAAAAATTTAAAGAAAAAAGTTAAAAAATTTTTTAAAAAATTAAAAAACATTTTTGAAATAAAAAAATAATACTTTTAAAAAAAATTTTAAAAATTGAGAAAAATTTTCAAAAAATTAAAAAACATTTTTAAATAAAAAAATAATACTATTAAAAATTTTTTTAAAAAATTTAGAAAAATTTTCAAAAATTAAACAAAAAATTAAAAAAATTTTAAAAATTAAAAAAAATTTAAAAAATTAAAAAAAATATAAGAAAATTTAAAAAAAATTTAAAATTTTGAAAAAATTAAAAAAATTAAAAAACATTTTTGAAATAAAAAATAATACTTTTAAAAAAATTAAAAAAAATTTTAGAAAAATTTTCAAAAATTAAAAAAAAAATTAAAAAAATTTTAAAATTTAAAAAAAATTTAAAAATTTTTAAAAAAAAATTAAAAATTAAAAACAAATTATAAGAAAATTTAAAAAAAAATTTTAAAAAAATTAAAAAACATTTTTGAAATAAAAAAATAATACTTTTAAAAAAAAATTTTAAAATTTTAGAAAAAATTTCAAAAATTAAAAAAAAAAATAAAAAAATTTTAAAAATTCAAAAATTAAAAAATTAAAAAATATAGAAAAAAAATTAAAAAATAAATAAATTATTTTAATTTTGTTAAAAAATTGAAACAAACTTAATTTTTTTTTTTAATTTTTAAAAAATTTAAATAAAAATAAAGCAAAGAAAATTTTTAAAAAATTTTTAAAAATTTTAAAAAATTTTAAAAAATTTTTAAAAATTTTAAAAAATTTTAAAAAAATTATTAAAAAATTATAAAATTAAAAAAAATTTAAAAAAAATTATAAAATTAAAAAAAAAATTAGGAAAATTTAAAGAAAAATTAAAAATTGAAAAAATTAAAAAAATTAAAATAAAAGAAAAAAAATTTTAAAAAAAATTAAAAAACATTTTTTGAAATAAAAAAATTATAATTTTAAAGAAATTTTAAAAAAAATTTAAAAATTTAAAAAAAAAATTTAAAAAATTAAAAAATTTTGTTTAAAAAATTAAAAAGAAAGTTTTAAGCAAATTTTAAAAATTAAAAAAAAAATAAAAAAAAGAAAATTAAAAATTTTAAAAAAATTTTAAAAATTAAAAAACATTTTTTAATTAAAAAAATAATACTTTTAAAAAAATTAAAAAAAATTTTTTTAAATTTTCAAAAATTGAAAAAAAAATTTAAAAATTAAAAAAATTAAAAAAATTAAAAAATAAAGAAAAAAATTAAAAAATAAATAATTTTTTTAATTTTGTTAAAAAATTGAAACAAATTTTTTAAAAAAAATTAAAAATTTTTTTAAAAAATTTAAATAACAATAAAGCAAAGAAATTTTGAAAAAATTTTAAAAAATTAAAAAAAATTTTTAAAAAAAATTTTAAAAAAATTTTAAAAATTAAAAAAAATTATAAGAAAATTTAAAAAAAATTAAAAAATTGAAAAAATTAAAAAAATTAAAATAAAAGAAAAAAAATTTTAAAAAAATTAAAAAACATTTTTTGAAATAAAAAAATTTTAATTTTAAAAAAAATTTTTAAAAATTTTCAAAATATGAAAAAAAATTTAAAAAAATTAAAAAATTTTGTTTAAAAAATTAAAAAATTTTGTTTAAAAAATTAAAAAAAAAGTTTTAAGAAAATTTAAAAAATTAAAAAAATTAATAAAAAAAAATTAAAAAAAAGAAAATTAAAAATTTAAAATAAATTTTTTAAAATTAAATAACATTTTTTAAATAAAAAATAATACTTGTAAAGAAATTTAAAAAAAAAATTTTAAAAAATTTTAAAAATTAAAAGAAATTATAAGAAAATTTAAAAAAAAATTAAAAAATTAAAAAAATTAAAGAAATTAAAATAAAAGAAAAAAAATTTTTAAAAAAAATTAAAAAACATTTTTTAAATAAAAAAATAATACTTTTAAAAAAATTAAAAAAAAATATAAAAAATTTTCAAAAATTGAAAAAAATTAAAAAATAAAGAAAAAAAATTAAAAATAAATAATTTTTTTTAGTTTTGTTAAAAAATTGAAACAAATTTTTTAAAAAAAATTTAAAATTTTTTTAAAAAATTTAAATAAAAATAAAGCAAAGAAATTTTTCAAAAAATTAAAAAAAATTCTAAAAATTTAAAAAAAATTTTAAAAAATTAAAAAAATTTGTTTAAAAAATTAAAAAAAAAAATTTAAGAAAATTTTAAAAATTAAAAAAATTAAAAAAAAAATAAAAATTTTAAAAAAAATTTAAAAAATTAAAAAAAAAATATAAGAAAATTTTTAAAAAATTTAAAATTTTGAAAAAATTAAAAAAAAATAAAAAAAAATTTAAAAAAATTTTCAAAAATTAAAAAAAATAAAAAAATTTTTAAAAATTAAAAAAATTAAAAAAATTAAAAAATATAGAAAAAAATTAAAAAATAAATAAATTGTTTTTAATTTTGTTTGAAACAAATTTTTTGAAAAAAAATTTAAAAAATTTAAAGAAAAAAGTTAAAAAATTTTTTAAAAAATTAAAAAACATTTTTGAAATAAAAAAATAATACTTTTAAAAAAAAATTTTAAAAATTGAGAAAAATTTTCAAAAAATTAAAAAACATTTTTAAATAAAAAAATAATACTATTAAAATTTTTTTTAAAAAATTTAGAAAAATTTTCAAAAATTAAACAAAAAATTAAAAAAATTTTAAAAATTAAAAAAAATTTAAAAAATTAAAAAAAAATATAAGAAAATTTAAAAAAAATTTAAAATTTTGAAAAAATTAAAAAAATTAAAAAACATTTTTGAAATAAAAAATAATACTTTTAAAAAAATTAAAAAAAATTTTAGAAAAATTTTCAAAAATTAAAAAAAAAATTAAAAAAATTTTAAAATTTAAAAAAAAATTTAAAAATTTTTAAAAAAAAATTAAAAATTAAAAACAAATTATAAGAAAATTTAAAAAAAAATTTAAAAAAAATTAAAAAACATTTTTGAAATAAAAAAATAATACTTTTAAAAAAAAATTTTAAAATTTTAGAAAAAATTTCAAAAATTAAAAAAAAAAATAAAAAAATTTTAAAAATTCAAAAATTAAAAAATTAAAAAATATAGAAAAAAAATTAAAAAATAAATAAATTATTTTAATTTTGTTAAAAAATTGAAACAAACTTAATTTTTTTTTTTAATTTTTAAAAAATTTAAATAAAAATAAAGCAAAGAAAATTTTTAAAAAATTTTAAAAAAATTATTAAAAAAATTATAAAATTAAAAAAAATTTAAAAAAAATTATAAAATTAAAAAAAAAATTAGGAAAATTTAAAGAAAAATTAAAAAATTGAAAAAATTAAAAAAATTAAAATAAAAGAAAAAAAATTTTAAAAAAAATTAAAAAACATTTTTTGAAATAAAAAAATTATAATTTTAAAGAAATTTTAAAAAAAATTTAAAAATTTAAAAAAAAAAATTTAAAAAATTAAAAAATTTTGTTTAAAAAATTAAAAAGAAAGTTTTAAGCAAATTTTAAAAATTAAAAAAAAAATAAAAAAAAGAAAATTAAAAATTTTAAAAAAATTTTAAAAATTAAAAAACATTTTTTAATTAAAAAAATAATACTTTTAAAAAAATTAAAAAAATTTTTTTTAAATTTTCAAAAATTGAAAAAAAAATTTAAAAATTAAAAAAATTAAAAAAATTAAAAAATAAAGAAAAAAATTAAAAAATAAATAATTTTTTTAATTTTGTTAAAAAATTGAAACAAATTTTTTAAAAAAAATTAAAAATTTTTTTAAAAAATTTAAATAACAATAAAGCAAAGAAATTTTTGAAAAAATTTTAAAAAATTAAAAAAAATTTTAAAAAAAAATTTTAAAAAAATTTTAAAAATTAAAAAAAATTATAAGAAAATTTAAAAAAAATTAAAAAATTGAAAAAATTAAAAAAATTAAAATAAAAGAAAAAAAATTTTAAAAAAATTAAAAAACATTTTTTGAAATAAAAAAATTTTAATTTTAAAAAATTTTAAAAAAATTTTCAAAATATGAAAAAAAATTAAAAAAATTAAAAAATTTTGTTTAAAAAATTAAAAAAAAAGTTTTAAGAAAATTTTAAAAATTAAAAAAAAATTAAAAATTTAAAAATTTTTTTTAAAAATTAAATAACATTTTTTAAATAAAAAAATAATACTTGTAAAAAAATTAAAAAAAAAATTTTTAAATTTTCAAAAATTGAAAAAAAAAATTTAAAAATTAAAAAAATTAAAAAAAAAATATAAAATAAAGAAAAAAAATTTAAAAATAAATAATTTTTTTTTAATTTTGTTAAAAAATTGAAACAAATTTTTTTAAAAAAATTTAAAATTTTTTAAAAAAATTTAAATAAAAAAAATTTTAATTTTTTTTAAAAAATTTAAATAAAAATAAAGCGAAGAATTTTTTTAAAAAATTTAAAGAAATTTTAAAAATTTAAAAAAATTAAAAAAATTTGTTTAAAAAATTTAAAAAAAAATTAACAGTTTGAAGAAATTAAAAAAAAATTAAAAAAACATTTTTGAAATAAAAAATAATACTTTTAAAAAAATTTTAAAAAATTTTAGAAAAATTTTCAAAAATTAAAAAAAATAAAAAAAAATTTAAGAATTAAAAAAAAATTTAAAATATAAAAAAAAATTTAAAAATTAAAAAAAAATTTAAAATTAAAAAAATTAAAAAATATAAATGATTAAAAAAAAATAAAAAAATTTTTTAAAAAATTTAAAAAATTTTTTAAAAAATTAAAAAACATTTTTTAAATGCAAAATAATACTTTTAAAAAAATTAAAAAAAATTTAAAAATTTTCAAAAATTGAAAAAAGAATTTTAAAAATTAAAAAAATTAAAAAAATTAAAAAAAAATTTAGGAAAATTTAAAAAAAAATTAAAAAATTGAAAAAATTAAAAAAATTAAAATAAAAGAAAAAAATTTAAAAAAAAATTAAAAAACATTTTTTGAAATAAAAAATTATAATTTTAAAAAAATTTTGAAAAAATTTTAAAAATTTAAAAAAAATTTTAAAAAATTAAAAAATTTTGTTTAAAAAATTAAAAAGAAAGTTTTAAGCAAATTTTAAAAATTAAAAAAAAATTAAAAAAAAGAAAATTAAAATTTTAAAAAAATTTTAAAAATTAAAAAACATTTTTTAAATAAAAAAATAATACTTTTAAAAAAATTAAAAAAAATTTTTTTAAATTTTCAAAAATTGAAAAAAAATTTAAAAATTAAAAAAATTTAAAAAATAAAGAAAAAAAATTAAAAAATAAATAATTTTTTTTAATTTTGTTAAAAAATTGAAACAAATTTTTTAAAAAAAATTAAAATTTTTTTAAAAAATTTAAATAACAATAAAGCAAAGAAATTTTTTAAAAAATTATAAAAATTAAAAAAAAATTAAGGAAAATTTAAAAAAAATTGAAAAAATTAAAAAATTAAAATAAAAGAAAAAAAATTAAAAAAAAAATTAAATAACATTTTTTGAAATAAAAAATTTATAATTTTAAAAAAAAATTAAAAAAATTTTTAAAATTTAAAAAAAAAATTTAAAAAAAATTAAAAAATTTTGTTTAAAAAATTAAAAAAAAAGTTTTAAGAAAATTTTAAAAATTAAAAAAAAATTAAAAAAAAGAAAATTCAAAATTTAAAAAAAAATTTTAAAAATTAAAAAACATTTTTTAAATAAAAAAATAATACTTTTAAAAAAATTAAAAAAAAATTTTTTAAAATGTTCAAAAATTGAAAAAAAAATTTAAAAATTAAAAAAATTAAAAAAAATTAAAAAATAAAGAAAAAAAATAAAAAAATAAATAATTTTTTTTAATTTTGTTAAAAAATTGAAACAAATTTTTTAAAAAAAATTTAAAAATTTTTTAAAAATTTTAAATAAAAATAAAGCAAAGAAATTTTTTAAAAAAATTTTTAAAATTTTAAAAAATTTAAAAAAAATTTTAAAAATTTTGTTTAAAAAATTAAAAAAAAAAGGTTAAGAAAACTTTAAAAATTAAAAAAATTAAAAAAAAAGAAAATTAAAAATTTAAAAAAAATTTTAAAAAATTAAAAAACATTTTTTAAATAAAAAAATAATACTTTTAAAAAAATTAAAAAAAAAATATAAAAATTTTCAAAAATTGAAAAAAAAATTTAAAAAATTTAAAAATTAAAAAAATTAAAAAATTAAAAATAAAGAAAAATAAATTAAAATAATAATTTTTTTTTAATTTTGTTAAAAAATTGAAACAAATTTTTTAAAAAAATTTAAATTTTGAAAAAAAATTTAAATAAAAATAAAGCAAAGAAATTTTTCAAAAAATTTAAAAAAATTCTAAAAATTTAAAAAAAATTTAAAAAAATTAAAAAAATTTGTTTAAAAAATTAAAAAAAAAATTTAAGAAAATTTTAAAAATTAAAAAAAATTAAAAAAAATAAAAATTTTAAAAAAAATTTTAAAAATTAAAAAAATATAAGAAAATTTTAAAAAAATTTAAAATTTTGAAAAAATTAAAAAAAATAAAAAACATTTTTGAAATAAAAAATAATACTTCTAAAAAAATTAAAAAAAATTTAGAAAAATTTTCAAAAATTAAAAAAAAAATAAAAAAATTTTAAAATTAAAAAATTTTGTTTAAAAAATTAAAAAAAAGTTTTATGAAAATTTTAAAAATTAAAAAAAAAATTTAAAAAAAAGAAAATTAAAAATTTAAAAAAAAATTAAAAAAAGAAATTAAAATTTTAAAAAAATTTTAAAAAATTAAAAAACGTTTTTTAAATAAAAAATAATACTTTTAAAAAAATTAAAAAAAATTTTAAAAAATTTTCAAAAATTGAAAAAAAAAATTTAAAAATTAAAAAAATTAAAAAAATTAAAAAATATAGAAAAAAAATTAAAAAATAAATAAATTTTTTTAATTTTGTTAAAAATTGAAACAAACTTAAAAATTTCTTTTTAATTTTTAAAAAATTTAAATAAAAATAAAGCAAAGAAAATTTTTAAAAAATTTTAAAAAAATTATTAAAATTAAAAAAAAATTATAGGAAAATTTAAAAAAAAATAAAAAATTGAAAAAATTAAAAAACATTTTTTGAAATAAAAAAATTATAATTTTAAAAAAAATTTTAAAAATTTTAAAAATTTAAAAAAAATATTAAAAATTTAAAAAAATTTTTAAAAAATTAAAAAATTTTGTTTAAAAAATTAAAAAAAAAGTTTTAAGAAAAGTTAAAAAATTAAAAAAAATTAAAAAAAAAGAAAATTAAAAATTTAAAAAAAATTTAAAAAATTAAAAAACGTTTTTTAAATAAAAAATAATACTTTTAAAAAAATTTAAAAAAAAATATAAAAATTTTCAAAAATTGATAAAAAATTTTCAAAAATTGAAAAAAAATTAAAAAATAAAGAAAAAAAATTAAAAATAAATAATTTTTTTTAATTTTGTTAAAAAATTGAAACAAATTTTTTAAAAAAAAATTAAATTTTTGAAAAAAAATTTAAATAAAAATAAAGCAAAGAAATTTTTCAAAAAATTTAAAAAAATTCTAAAAATTTAAAAAAAAATTTAAAAAAATTAAAAAAATTTGTTTAAAAAATTAAAAAAAAAAATTAAGAAAATTTTAAAAATTAAAAAAAATTAAAAAAAATAAAAATTTAAAAAAAAATTTAAAAAATTAAAAAAAATATAAGAAAATTTTAAAAAAATTTAAAATTTTGAAAAAATTAAAAAAAAATAAAAAACATTTTTGAAATAAAAAATAATACTTCTAAAAAAATTAAAAAAAAATTTAGAAAAATTTTCAAAAATTAAAAAAAAAATAAAAAAATTTTAAAAATTAAAAAATTTTGTTTAAAAAATTAAAAAAAAAGTTTTAAGAAAATTTTAAAAATTAAAAAAAAAATTAAAAAAAAAGAAAATTAAAAATTTTAAAAAATTAAAAAAAAGAAAATTAAAAATTTTAAAAAAATTTTAAAAAATTAAAAAACGTTTTTTAAATAAAAAAATAATACTTTTAAAAAATTAAAAAAAATTTTTAAAAATTTTCAAAAATTGAAAAAAAATTTAAAAATTAAAAAAATTAAAAAAATTAAAAAAAAAATAAAAAAATAAATAATTTTTTTTAATTTTGTTAAAAAATAGAAACAAATTTTTTAAAAAAAATTTAAAAAATAAAGTTAAAAAAATTTTTAAAAAATTAAAAAACATTTTTGAAATAAAAAAATAATACTTTTAAAAAAATTTTTAAAAAATTGAGAAAAATTTTCAAAAAATTAAAAAACATTTTTAAATAAAAAATAATACTATTAAAAAAATTTTAAAAAAATTTAGAAAAATTTTCAAAAATTAAAAAAAAAATTTAAGAAAATTTTAAAAATTAAAAAAAAATTAAACAAAAGAAAAATACAAATTAAAAAAAAATTTTAAAAATTAAAAAACATTTTTGAAATAAAAAAATAATACTTTTAAAAAAAAATTTTAAATTTTAGAAAAATTTTCAAAAATTTTAGAAAAATTTTCAAAAATTTTAGAAAAATTTTCAAAAATTAAAAAAAAAAAAAAATTAAGAAATAAATAAATTTTTTTAATTTTGTTAAAAAATTGAAACAAATTTAAAATTTTTTTTTTAAAATTTTAAAAATTTTAAATAAAAATAAAACAAAGAAAAATTTTAAAAAATTTTAAAAAATTTTTTAAAAAAATTTAAAAAAATTTTAAGGATTAAAAAAAATTATAAGAAAATTTAAAAAAATTAAAAAAAATTTAAAAATTATAAGAAAATTAATTTTTTTTAAAAATAATTCAAAAAAATTACTAGAAAATTAAATTTTTTAAAAAATTTAAAAAATTTAAAAAATTAAAAAATATAAATAATTAAAAAAAAATAAAAAAAAATTCAAAATTCAAAAAAAAATTAAAATAAAAATTAAAATTTTTTTTTTAAATTTAAAAAAAATTTTAAAAAAATTTAAAAAAAATTAAAAAAAAATTTAAAAATTTTAAGAAAATTTTAAAAATTAAAAAAAAATTAAAAAAAAGAAAAATACAAATTAAAAAAAATTTTAAAAATTAAAAAACATTTTTGAAATAAAAAAATAATACTTTTAAAAAAAATTTTAAAATTTTAGAAAAATTTTCAAAAATTTTAGAAAAATTTTCAAAAACTTTAGAAAAATTTTCAAAAATTAAAAAAAAATAAAAAATTAAGAAATATAGAAAAAAATTAAGAAATAAATAAATTTTTTTAATTTTGTTAAAAAATTGAAACAAATTTAAAATTTTTTTTTTAAAAATTTTAAAAATTTTAAATAAAAATAAAACGAAGAAAAATTTAAAAAAATTTAAAAAAATTTAAAAAAAAAATTTTAAAAAAATTTTAAGGATTAAAAAAAATTATAAGAAAATTTAAAAAAATTTAAAAAAATTTAAAAATGATAAGAAAATTAATTTCTTTTAAAATAATTAAAAACAATTACAAGAAAATTAAATTTTTTTTTAAAAATTTAAAAAATTAAAAAAATTAAAAAATAGAAATAATTTTAAAAAAATAACAAAAAATTAAAAATTCAAAAAAAAATTAAAATAAAAATTTAAAAATTTTTTTTTTAAATTTAAAAAAAATTTTAAAAAAATTTTAAAAATTAAAAAAAATTAAAAAAAAGAAAAATACAAATTAAAAAAAAATTTTTAAAATTAAAAAACATTTTTGAAATAAAAAAATAATACTTTTAAAAAAAATTTTAAAATTTTAGAAAAATTTTCAAAAATTTTAGAAAAATTTTCAAAAATTAAAAAAAAAATAAAAAAATTAAGAAATATAGAAAAAAAATTAAGAAATAAATAAATTTTTTTAATTTTGTTAAAAAATTGAAACAAATTTAAATTTTTTTTTTAAAATTTTAAAAATTTTAAATAAAAATAAAACAAAGAAAAATTTAAAAAAATTAAAAAAAAATTAAAAAAAAAATTTTATAAAAATTTTAAGGATTAAAAAAAATTATAAGAAAATTTAAAAAATTTAAAAAAATTTAAAAATTATAAGAAAATTAATTTTTTTTTTAAATAATTAAAAACAATTACAAGAAAATTAAATTTTTTTGTAAAAATTTAAAAAATTAAAAAAATTAAAAAATATAAATAATTTAAAAAAAATAAAAAAAAATTAAAAATTCAAAAAAAAATTAAAATAAAAATTTAAAATTTTTTTCTTAAATTTAAAAAAAATTTTAAAAATTTTGTTTAAAAAATTAAAAAAAAAAGTTTAAGATAACTTTAAAAATTAAAAAAAATTAAAAAAAAGAAAATTAAAAATTTAAAAAAAATTTTAAAAAATTAAAAAACATTTTTTAAATAAAAAAATAATACTTTTAAAAAAATTAAAAAAAAAATATAAAAATTTTCAAAAATTGAAAAAAAAATTTAAAAAATTTAAAAAATTAAAAAAATTAAAAAAATTAAAAAATAAAGAAAAATAAATTAAAAATAAATAATTTTTTTTAATTTTGTTAAAAAATTGAAACAAATTTTTTAAAAAAATTTTAATTTTTGAAAAAAAATTTAAATAAAAATAAAGCAAAGAAATTTTTCAAAAAATTTAAAAAAATTCTAAAAATTTAAAAAAAATTTAAAAAAATTAAAAAAATTTGTTTAAAAAATTAAAAAAAAAATTTAAGAAAACTTTAAAAATTAAAAAAAATTAAAAAAAATAAAAATTTTAAAAAAAATTTAAAAAATTAAAAAAATATAAGAAAATTTTAAAAAATTTAAAATTTTGAAAAAATTAAAAAAAAATAAAAAACATTTTTGAAATAAAAAATAATACTTCTAAAAAAATTAAAAAAAAATTTAGAAAAATTTTCAAAAATTAAAAAAAAAATAAAAAAATTTTAAAAATTAAAAAATTTTGTTTAAAAAATTAAAAAAAAAGTTTTATGAAAATTTTAAAAATTAAAAAAAAATTTAAAAAAAAAGAAAATTAAAAATTTAAAAAAAATTAAAAAAAAGAAAATTAAAAATTTTAAAAAAATTTTAAAAAATTAAAAAACGTTTTTTAAATAAAAAAATAATACTTTTAAAAAAATTAAAAAAAATTTTAAAAAATTTTCAAAAATTGAAAAAAAAATTAAAAAATTTTCAAAAATTGAAAAAAAAAATTTAAAAATTAAAAAAATTAAAAAAAATTAAAAAATATAGAAAAAAAATTAAAAAATAAATAAATTTTTTTTAATTTTGTTAAAAAATTGAAACAAACTTAAAAATTTCTTTTTAATTTTTAAAAAATTTAAATAAAAATAAAGCAAAGAAAATTTTTTAAAAAATTTAAAAAAAAATTATTAAAATTAAAAAAAAAATTATAGGAAAATTTAAAAAAAAATAAAAAATTGAAAAAATTAAAAAAACATTTTTTTGAAATAAAAAAATTATAATTTTAAAAAAAAATTTTAAAAAATTTTAAAAATTTAAAAAAATATTAAAAATTTAAAAAAAATTTTAAAAAATTAAAAAATTTTGTTTAAAAAATTAAAAAAAAAAGTTTTAAGAAAATTTAAAAAAATTAAAAAAAATTAAAAAAAAAAGAAAATTAAAAATTTAAAAAAAAATTTAAAAAATTAAAAAACGTTTTTTTAAATAAAAAAATAATACTTTTAAAAAAATTAAAAAAAAAAATTTTTTTAAATTTTCAAAAATTCAAAAAAAAATTTAAAAATTAAAAAAATTAAAAAAATTAAAAAATAAAGAAAAAAAATAAAAAAATAAATAATTTTTTTTTAATTTTGTTAAAAAATTGAAACAAATTTTTTAAAAAAAAATTTAAAAAATTTTTTAAAAAAATTTTTTAAAAAATTTAAATAAAAATAAAGCAAAGAAATTTTTTAAAAAATTTTTAAAAATTTTAAAAAATTTAAAAAAAAATTTAAAAAATTTTGTTTTAAAAAATTAAAAAAAAAAGGTTTAAGAAAACTTTAAAAATTTAAAAAAATTAAAAAAAAAAGAAAATTAAAAATTTAAAAAAATTTTTAAAAAATTTAAAAAACATTTTTTTAAATAAAAAAAATAATACATTTAAAAAAATTAAAAAAAAAAATATAAAAAATTTTCAAAAATTGAAAAAAAAATTAAAAAATAAAGAAAAAAAATTAAAAATAAATAATTTTTTTTATTTTGTTAAAAAATTGAAACAAATTTTTTAAAAAAAAATTTAAATTTTTGAAAAAAAATTTAAATTTTTGAAAAAAAATTTAAATAAAAATAAAGCAAAGAAATTTTTCAAAAAATTTAAAAAAATTCTAAAAATTTAAAAAAAAAAATTTAAAAAAATTAAAAAAATTTGTTTAAAAAATTAAAAAAAAAAATTTAAGAAAATTTTAAAAATTAAAAAAAATTAAAAAAAAAAAAAATTAAAAAAAAATTTAAAAAAATTTAAAAAAAATAAAAAAACATTTTTAAATAAAAAAATAATACTATTAAAAAAATTTAAGAAAAATTTAGAAAAATTTTCAAAAATTAAAAAAAAAATTTAAAAATTAAAAAATTAAAAAATATAGAAAAAAAATTAAAAAATAAATAAATTATTTTAATTTTGTTATAAAATTGAAACAAACTTAAAAATTTTTTTTAAATTTTTTAAAAAATTTAAATAAAAATAAAGCAAAGAAAATTTTTAAAAAATTTTAAAAAATTTTAAAAAAAAAATTTTTAAAAAATTTTAAAAATTAAAAGAAATTATAAGAAAATTTAAAAAAAAATTAAAAAATTAAAATAAAAGAAAAAAAATTTAAAAAAAATTAAAAAACATTTTTTAAATAAAAAAATAATACTTTTAAAAAAATTTAAAAAAAATATAAAAAATTTTCAAAAATTGAAAAAAAATTAAAAAATAAAGAAAAAAAATTAAAAATAAATAATTTTTTTTAATTTTGTTAAAAAATTGAAACAAATTTTTGAAAAAAAATTTAAATTTTTGAAAAAAAAATTTAAATAAAAATAAAGCAAAGAAATTTTTCAAAAAATTTAAAAAAATTCTAAAAATTTAAAAAAAAAAATTTAAAAAAAATTAAAAAAATTTGTTTAAAAAAATTAAAAAAAAAAAATTAAGAAAATTTTTAAAAATTAAAAAAAAATTAAAAAAAATAAAAATTTTAAA
>NW_027486371.1:0-23546 GCF_050908995.1 Andrena cerasifolii
GTTACAAAGCCCAATTTTGTGCAATATGAAAATTTTTGCACAAATTTTGGCCAATATATCAGGAGAACATGAAGTGGAAAGAGGTATACTAAATTTGAGATTCATAGGCATCGCCTTAAAGTTGCAAGTAAGAGGTGCAGGCCTTTCAAGCGGCGTTCGAAAATTCTGCGTCTCTTCGTTAAACAGTCACTGTCTCGAAACATCTGCGCCACTTCTTGCTCTTTGATTTGCTCTCCGGAGCCGTTACTTTGTGCCATCTCTTTCGACGGCATGTTCTCCTGTTACAAAGCCCAATTTTGTGCATTCTGATAATTATCGCCAGATTTTGGCAAATATATCAGGAGAACATGAAGTGGAAAGAGGTATACTAAATTTCAGCTTCAAAGGCATCGCCTTAAAGTTGCCAATAAGAGGCACAGGCCTTTCAAGAGGCGTTCGAAAATTCTGCGTCTCTTCGTTAAACAGTCACAGTCTGGAAACGTCTGCGCCACTTCTCGCTCTTTGATTTGCTCTCCGGAGACGTTACTTTTGTGCCATCTCTTTCGACGGCATGTTCTCCTGTTACAAAGCCCAATTTTGTGCATTCTGATAATTTTCGCCAGATTTTGGCCAATATATCAGGAGAACATGAAGTGGAAAGAGGTATACTAAATTTCAGCTTCAAAGGCATCGCCTTAAAGTTGCCAATAAGAGGCACAGGCCTTTCAAGAGGCGTTCGAAAATTCTGCGTCTCTTCGTTAAACAGTCACAGTCTGGAAACGTCTGCCCCACTTCTCGCTCTTTGATTTGCTCTCCGGAGACGTTACTTTGTGCCATCTCTTTCGACGGCATGTTCTCCTGTTACAAAGCCCAATTTTGTGCAATCTGGTAATTTTCGCCAGATTTTGGCCAATATATCAGGAGAACATGAAGTGGAAACAGGTATACTAAATTTGAGATTCATAGGCATCGCCATCAAGTTGCAAATAAGAGGTGCAGGCCTTTCAAGGGGCGTTCGAAAATTCTGCGTCTCTTCGTTAAACAGTCACAGTCTGGAAACGTCTGCGCCACTTCTCGCTCTTGATTTACTCTCCGGAGACGTTACTTTGTGCCATCTCTTTCGACGGCATGTTCTCCTGTTACAAAGCCCAATTTTGTGCAATATGAAAATTTTTGCACAAATTTTGGCCAATATATCAGGAGAACATGAAGTGGAAAGAGGTATACTAAATTTGAGATTCATAGGCATCGCCTTAAAGTTGCAAGTAAGAGGTGCAGGCCTTTCAAGCGGCGTTCGAAAATTCTGCGTCTCTTCGTTAAACAGTCACAGTCTCGAAACGACTGCGCCACTTCTCGCTCTTTGATTTGCTCTCCGGAGACGTTACTTTGTGCCATCTCTTTCGACAGAATGTTCGCCTGTTACAAAGCCCAATTTTGTGCATTCTGATAATTTTCGCCAGATTTTGGCCAATATATCAGGGGAACATGAAGTGGAAAGAGGTATACTAAATTTCAGCTTCAAAGGCATATCCTTAAAGTTGCAAATTAGAGGCGGAGGCCTTTCAAGAGGCGTTCGAAAATTCTGCGTCTCTTCGTTAAACAGTCACAGTCTGGAAACGTCTGCGCCACTTCTCGCTGTTTGATTTGCTCTCCGGAGACGTTACTTTGTGCCATCTCTTTCGACGGCATGTTCTCCTGTTACAAAGCCCAATTTTGTGCATTCTGATAATTTTCGCCAGATTTTGGCCAATATATCAGGAGAACATGAAGTGGAAAGAGGTATACTAAATTTCAGCCTCAAAGGCATATCCTTAAAGTTGCAAATTAGAGACGGAGGCCTTTCAAGAGGCGTTCGAAAATTCTGCGTCTCTTCGTTAAACAGTCACAGTCTGGAAACGTCTGCGCCACTTCTCGCTCTTTGATTTGCTCTCCGGAGACGTTACTTTGTGCCATCTCTTTCGACGGCATGTTCTCCTGTTACAAAGCCCAATTTTGTGCATTCTGATAATTTTCGCCAGATTTTGGCCAATATATCAGGAGAACATGAAGTGGAAAGAGGTATACTAAATTTCAGCTTCAAAGGCATCGCCTTAAAGTTGCCAATAAGAGGCACAGGCCTTTCAAGAGGCGTTCGAAAATTCTGCGTCTCTTCGTTAAACAGTCACAGTCTCGAAACGTCTGCGCCACTTCTCGCTCTTTGATTTGCTCTCCGGAGCCGTTACTTTGTGCCATCTCTTTCGACGGCATGTTCTCCTGTTACAAAGCCCAATTTTGTGCATTCTGATAATTTTCGCCAGATTTTGGCCAATATATCAGGAGAACATGAAGTGGAAAGAGGTATACTAAAGTTCAGCTTCAAAGGCATCGCCTTAAAGTTGCCAATAAGAGGCACAGGCCTTTCAAGAGGCGTTCGAAAATTCTGCGTCTCTTCGTTAAACAGTCACTGTCTCGAAACATCTGCGCCACTTCTTGCTCTTTGATTTGCTCCCCGGAGCCGTTACTTTGTGCCATCTCTTTCGACGGCATGTTCTCCTGTTACAAAGCCCAATTTTGTGCAATATGAAAATTTTTGCACAAATTTTGGCCAATATATCAGGAGAACATGAAGTGGAAAGAGGTATACTAAATTTGAGATTCATAGGCATCGCCTTAAAGTTGCAAGTAAGAGGTGCAGGCCTTTCAAGCGGCGTTCGAAAATTCTGCGTCTCTTCGTTAAACAGTCACAGTCTCGAAACGACTGCGCCACTTCTCGCTCTTTGATTTGCTCTCCGCAGACGTTACTTTGTGCCATCTCTTTCGACAGAATGTTCTCCTGTTACAAAGCCCAATTTTGTGCATTCTGATAATTTTCGCCAGATTTTGGCCAATATATCAGGAGAACATGAAGTGCAAAGAGGTATACTAAATTTCAGCTTCAAAGGCATATCCTTAAAGTTGCAAATTAGAGGCGGAGGCCTTTCAAGAGGCGTTCGAAAATTCTGCGTCTCTTCGTTAAACAGTCACAGTCTGGAAACGTCTGCGCCACTTCTCGCTGTTTGATTTGCTCTCCGGAGACGTTACTTTGTGCCATCTCTTTCGACGGCATGTTCTCCTGTTACAAAGCCCAATTTTGTGCATTCTGATAATTTTCGCCAGATTTTGGCCAATATATCAGGAGAACATGAAGTGGAAAGAGGTATACTAAATTTCAGCCTCAAAGGCATATCCTTAAAGTTGCAAATTAGAGACGGAGGCCTTTCAAGAGGCGTTCGAAAATTCTGCGTATCTTCGTTAAACAGTCACAGTCTGGAAACGTCTGCGCCACTTCTCGCTCTTTGATTTGCTCTCCGGAGACGTTACTTTGTGCCATCTCTTTCGACGGCATGTTCTCCTGTTACAAAGCCCAATTTTGTGCATTCTGATAATTTTCGCCAGATTTTGGCCAATATATCAGGAGAACATGAAGTGGAAAGAGGTATACTAAATTTCAGCTTCAAAGGCATCGCCTTAAAGTTGCCAATAAGAGGCACAGGCCTTTCAAGAGGCGTTCGAAAATTCTGCGTCTCTTCGTTAAAGAGTCACTGTCTCGAAACATCTGCGCCACTTCTTGCTCTTTGATTTGCTCTCCGGAGCCGTTACTTTGTGCCATCTCTTTCGACGGCATGTTCTCCTGTTACAAAGCCCAATTTTGTGCAATATGAAAATTTTTGCACAAATTTTGGCCAATATATCAGGAGAACATGAAGTGGAAAGAGGTATACTAAATTTGAGATTCATAGGAATCGCCTTAAAGTTGCAAGTAAGAGGTGCAGGCCTTTCAAGCGGCGTTCGAAAATTCTGCGTCTCTTCGTTAAACAGTCACAGTCTCGAAACGACTGCGCCACTTCTCGCTCTTTGATTTGCTCTCCGGAGACGTTACTTTGTGCCATCTCTTTCGACAGAATGTTCTCCTGTTACAAAGCCCAATTTTGTGCATTCTGATAATTTTCGCCAGATTTTGGCCAATATATCAGGAGAACATGAAGTGCAAAGAGGTATACTAAATTTCAGCTTCAAAGGCATCGCCTTAAAGTTGCCAATAAGAGGCACAGGCCTTTCAAGAGGCGTTCGAAAATTCTGCGTCTCTTCGTTAAACAGTCACTGTCTCGAAACATCTGCGCCACTTCTTGCTCTTTGATTTGCTCTCCGGAGCCGTTACTTTGTGCCATCTCTTTCGACGGCATGTTCTCCCGTTACAAAGCCCAATTTTGTGCATTCTGATAATTTTCGCCAGATTTTGGCAAATATATCAGGAGAACATGAAGTGGAAAGAGGTATACTAAATTTCAGCTTCAAAGGCATCGCCTTAAAGTTGCAAATAAGAGGTGCAGGCCTTTCAAGCGGCGTTCGAAAATTCTGCGTCTCTTCGTTAAACAGTCACTGTCTCGAAACGTCTGCGCCACTTCTCGCTCTTTGATTTGCTCTCCGGAGACGTTACTTTGTGCCATCTCTTTCGACGGCATGTTCTCCTGTTACAAAGCCCAATTTTGTGCATTCTGATAATTTTCGCCAGATTTTGGCCAATATATCAGGAGAACATGAAGTGCAAAGAGGTATACTAAATTTCAGCTTCAAAGGCATCGCCTTAAAGTTGCCAATAAGAGGCACAGGCCTTTCAAGAGGCGTTCGAAAATTCTGCGTCTCTTCGTTAAACAGTCACTGTCTCGAAACATCTGCGCCACTTCTTGCTCTTTGATTTGCTCTCCGGAGCCGTTACTTTGTGCCATCTCTTTCGACGGCATGTTCTCCTGTTACAAAGCCCAATTTTGTGCATTCTGATAATTTTCGCCAGATTTTGGCAAATATATCAGGAGAACATGAAGTGGAAAGAGGTATACAAAATTTCAGCTTCAAAGGCATCGCCTTAAAGTTGCCAATAAGAGGCACAGGCCTGTCAAGAGGCGTTCGAAAATTCTGCGTCTCTTCGTTAAACAGTCACTGTCTCGAAACATCTGCGCCACTTCTTGCTCTTTGATTTGCTCTCCGGAGCCGTTACTTTGTGCCATCTCTTTCGACGGCATGTTCTCCTGTTACAAAGCCCAATTTTGTGCATTCTGATAATTTTCGCCAGATTTTGGCAAATATATCAGGAGAACATGAAGTGGAAAGAGGTATACTAAATTTCAGCTTCAAAGGCATCGCCTTAAAGTTGCAAATAAGAGGTGCAGGCCTTTCAAGCGGCGTTCGAAAATTCTGCGTCTCTTCGTTAAACAGTCACTGTCTCGAAACGTGTGCGCCACTTCTCGCTCTTTGATTTGCTCTCCGGAGACGTTACTTTGTGCCATCTCTTTCGACGGCATGTTCTCCTGTTACAAAGCCCAATTTTGTGCATTCTGATAATTTTCGCCAGATTTTGGCCATTATATCAGGAGAACATGAAGTGGAAAGAGGTATACTAAATTTCAGCTTCAAAGGCATCGCCTTAAAGTTGCCAATAAGAGGCACAGGCCTTTCAAGAGGCGTTCGAAAATTCTGCGTCTCTTCGTTAAACAGTCACAGTCTGGAAACGTCTGCCCCACTTCTCGCTCTTTGATTTGCTCTCCGGAGACGTTACTTTGTGCCATCTCTTTCGACGGCATGTTCTCCTGTTACAAAGCCCAATTTTGTGCATTCTGGTAATTTTCGCCAGATTTTGGCCAATATATCAGGAGAACATGAAGTGGAATGAGGTATACTAAATTTCAGCCTCAAAGGCATATCCTTAAAGTTGCAAATTAGAGACGGAGGCCTTTCAAGAGGCGTTCGAAAATTCTGCGTCTCTTCGTTAAACAGTCACAGTCTGGAAACGTCTGCGCCACTTCTCGCTCTTTGATTTGCTCTCCGGAGACGTTACTTTGTGCCATCTCTTTCGACGGCATGTTCTCCTGTTACAAAGCCCAATTTTGTGCATTCTGATAATTTTCGACAGATTTTGGCCAATATATCAGGAGAACATGAAGTGGAAAGAGGTATACTAAATTTCAGCTTCAAAGGCATCGCCTTAAAGTTACCAATAAGAGGCACAGGCCTTTCAAGAGGCGTTCGAAAATTCTGCGTCTCTTCGTTAAAGAGTCACTGTCTCGAAACATCTGCGCCACTTCTTGCTCTTTGATTTGCTCTCCGGGGCCGTTACTTTGTGCCATCTCTTTCGACGGCATGTTCTCCTGTTACAAAGCCCAATTTTGTGCAATATGAAAATTTTTGCACAAATTTTGGCCAATATATCAGGAGAACATGAAGTGGAAAGAGGTATACTAAATTTGAGATTCATAGGCATCGCCTTAAAGTTGCAAGTAAGAGGTGCAGGCCTTTCAAGCGGCGTTCGAAAATTCTGCGTCTCTTCGTTAAACAGTCACAGTCTCGAAACGACTGCGCCACTTCTCGCTCTTTGATTTGCTCTCCGGAGACGTTACTTTGTGCCATCTCTTTCGACAGAATGTTCTCCTGTTACAAAGCCCAATTTTGTGCTTTCTGATAATTTTCGCCAGATTTTGGCCAATATATCAGGGGAACATGAAGTGGAAAGAGGTATACTAAAGTTCAGCTTCAAAGGCATATCCTTAAAGTTGCAAATTAGAGGCGGAGGCCTTTCAAGAGGCGTTCGAAAATTCTGCGTCTCTTTGTTAAACAGTCACAGTCTCGAAACGACTGCGCCACTTCTCGCTCTTTGATTTGCTCTCCGGAGACGTTACTTTGTGCCATCTCTTTCGACAGAATGTTCTCCTGTTACAAAGCCCAATTTTGTGCAATATGAAAATTTTTGCACAAATTTTGGCCAATATATCAGGAGAACATGAAGTGGAAAGATGTATACTAAATTTGAGATTCATAGGCATCGCCTTAAAGTTGCAAGTAAGAGGTGCAGGCCTTTCAAGCGGCGTTCGAAAATTCTGCGTCTCTTCGTTAAACAGTCACAGTCTCGAAACGACTGCGCCACTTCTCGCTCTTTGATTTGCTCTCCGGAGACGTTACTTTGTGCCATCTCTTTCGACGGCATGTTCTCCTGTTACAAAGCCCAATTTTGTGCATTCTGATAATTTTCGCCAGATTTTGGCCAATATATCAGGAGAACACGAAGTGGAAAGAGGTATACTAAATTTCAGCTTCAAAGGCATCGCCTTAAAGTTGCCAATAAGAGGCACAGGCCTTTCAACAGGCGTTCGAAAATTCTGCGTCTCTTCGTTAAACAGTCACAGTCTGGAAACGTCTGCCCCACTTCTCGCTCTTTGATTTGCTCTCCGGAGACGTTACTTTGTGCCATCTCTTTCGACAGAATGTTCTCCTGTTACAAAGCCCAATTTTGTGCATTCTGATAATTTCGCCAGATTTTGGCCAATATATCAGGAGAACATGAAGTGCAAAGAGGTATACTAAATTTCAGCTTCAAAGGCATCGCCTTAAAGTTGCCAATAAGAGGCACAGGCCTTTCAAGAGGCGTTCGAAAATTCTGCGTCTCTTCGTTAAACAGTCACTGTCTCGAAACATCTGCGCCACTTCTTGCTCTTTGATTTGCTCTCCGGAGCCGTTACTTTGTGCCATCTCTTTCGACGGCATGTTCTCCTGTTACAAAGCCCAATTTTGTGCATTCTGATAATTTTCGCCAGATTTTGGCAAATATATCAGGAGAACATGAAGTGGAAAGAGGTATACTAAATTTCAGCTTCAAAGGCATCGCCTTAAAGTTGCAAATAAGAGGTGCAGGCCTTTCAAGCGGCGTTCGAAAATTCTGCGTCTCTTCGTTAAACAGTCACTGTCTCGAAACGTCTGCGCCACTTCTCGCTCTTTGATTTGCTCTCCGGAGACGTTACTTTGTGCCATCTCTTTCGACGGCATGTTCTCCTGTTACAAAGCCCAATTTTGTGCATTCTGATAATTTTCGCCAGATTTTGGCCAATATATCAGGAGAACATGAAGTGCAAAGAGGTATACTAAATTTCAGCTTCAAAGGCATCGCCTTAAAGTTGCCAATAAGAGGCACAGGCCTTTCAAGAGGCGTTCGAAAATTCTGCGTCTCTTCGTTAAACAGTCACTGTCTCGAAACATCTGCGCCACTTCTTGCTCTTTGATTTGCTCTCCGGAGACGTTACTTTGGGCCATCTCTTTCGACGGCATGTTCTCCTGTTACAAAGCCCAATTTTGTGCATTCTGATAATTTTCGCCAGATTTTGGCCAATATATCAGGAGAACATGAAGTGGAAAGAGGTATACTAAATTTCAGCCTCAAAGGCATATCCATAAAGTTGCAAATTAGAGACGGAGGCCTTTCAAGAGGCGTTCGAAAATTCTGCGTCTCTTCGTTAAACAGTCACAGTCTGGAAACGTCTGCGCCACTTCTCGCTCTTTGATTTGCTCTCCGGAGACGTTACTTTGTGCCATCTCTTTCGACGGCATGTTCTCCTGTTACAAAGCCCAATTTTGTGCATTCTGATAATTTTCGCCAGATTTTGGTCAATATATCAGGAGAACATGAAGTGGAAAGAGGTATACTAAATTTCAGCTTCAAAGGCATCGCCTTAAAGTTGCAAATAAGAGGTGCAGGCCTTTCAAGCGGCGTTCGAAAATTCTGCGTCTCTTCGTTAAACAGTCACTGTCTCGAAACGTCTGCGCCACTTCTCGCTCTTTGATTTGCTCTCCGGAGACGTTACTTTGTGCCATCTCTTTCGACGGCATGTTCTCCTGTTACAAAGCCCAATTTTGTGCATTCTGATAATTTTCGCCAGATTTTGGCCATTATATCAGGAGAACATGAAGTGGAAAGAGGTATACTAAATTTCAGCTTCAAAGGCATCGCCTTAAAGTTGCCAATAAGAGGCACAGGCCTTTCAAGAGGCGTTCGAAAATTCTGCGTCTCTTCGTTAAACAGTCACAGTCTGGAAACGTCTGCCCCACTTCTCGCTCTTTGATTTGCTCTCCGGAGACGTTACTTTGTGCCATCTCTTTCGACGGCATGTTCTCCTGTTACAAAGCCCAATTTTGTGCATTCTGGTAATTTTCGCCAGATTTTGGCCAATATATCAGGAGAACATGAAGTGGAATGAGGTATACTAAATTTCAGCCTCAAAGGCATATCCTTAAAGTTGCAAATTAGAGACGGAGGCCTTTCAAGAGGCGTTCGAAAATTCTGCGTCTCTTCGTTAAACAGTCACAGTCTGGAAACGTCTGCGCCACTTCTCGCTCTTTGATTTGCTCTCCGGAGACGTTACTTTGTGCCATCTCTTTCGACGGCATGTTCTCCTGTTACAAAGCCCAATTTTGTGCATTCTGATAATTTTCGCCAGATTTTGGCCAATATATCAGGAGAACATGAAGTGGAAAGAGGTATACTAAATTTCAGCTTCAAAGGCATCGCCTTAAAGTTACCAATAAGAGGCACAGGCCTTTCAAGAGGCGTTCGAAAATTCTGCGTCTCTTCGTTAAAGAGTCACTGTCTCGAAACATCTGCGCCACTTCTTGCTCTTTGATTTGCTCTCCGGGGCCGTTACTTGGTGCCATCTCTTTCGACGGCATGTTCTCCTGTTACAAAGCCCAATTTTGTGCAATATGAAAATTTTTGCACAAATTTTGGCCAATATATCAGGAGAACATGAAGTGGAAAGAGGTATACTAAATTTGAGATTCATAGGCATCGCCTTAAAGTTGCAAGTAAGAGGTGCAGGCCTTTCAAGCGGCGTTCGAAAATTCTGCGTCTCTTCGTTAAACAGTCACAGTCTCGAAACGACTGCGCCACTTCTCGCTCTTTGATTTGCTCTCCGGAGACGTTACTTTGTGCCATCTCTTTCGACAGAATGTTCTCCTGTTACAAAGCCCAATTTTGTGCTTTCTGATAATTTTCGCCAGATTTTGGCCAATATATCAGGGGAACATGAAGTGGAAAGAGGTATACTAAAGTTCAGCTTCAAAGGCATATCCTTAAAGTTGCAAATTAGAGGCGGAGGCCTTTCAAGAGGCGTTCGAAAATTCTGCGTCTCTTTGTTAAACAGTCACAGTCTCGAAACGACTGCGCCACTTCTCGCTCTTTGATTTGCTCTCCGGAGACGTTACTTTGTGCCATCTCTTTCGACAGAATGTTCTCCTGTTACAAAGCCCAATTTTGTGCAATATGAAAATTTTTGCACAAATTTTGGCCAATATATCAGGAGAACATGAAGTGGAAAGATGTATACTAAATTTGAGATTCATAGGCATCGCCTTAAAGTTGCAAGTAAGAGGTGCAGGCCTTTCAAGCGGCGTTCGAAAATTCTGCGTCTCTTCGTTAAACAGTCACAGTCTCGAAACGACTGCGCCACTTCTCGCTCTTTGATTTGCTCTCCGGAGACGTTACTTTGTGCCATCTCTTTCGACGGCATGTTCTCCTGTTACAAAGCCCAATTTTGTGCATTCTGATAATTTTCGCCAGATTTTGGCCAATATATCAGGAGAACACGAAGTGGAAAGAGGTATACTAAATTTCAGCTTCAAAGGCATCGCCTTAAAGTTGCCAATAAGAGGCACAGGCCTTTCAACAGGCGTTCGAAAATTCTGCGTCTCTTCGTTAAACAGTCACAGTCTGGAAACGTCTGCCCCACTTCTCGCTCTTTGATTTGCTCTCCGGAGACGTTACTTTGTGCCATCTCTTTCGACAGAATGTTCTCCTGTTACAAAGCCCAATTTTGTGCATTCTGATAATTTTCGCCAGATTTTGGCCAATATATCAGGAGAACATGAAGTGCAAAGAGGTATACTAAATTTCAGCTTCAAAGGCATCGCCTTAAAGTTGCCAATAAGAGGCACAGGCCTTTCAAGAGGCGTTCGAAAATTCTGCGTCTCTTCGTTAAACAGTCACTATCTCGAAACATCTGCGCCACTTCTTGCTCTTTGATTTGCTCTCCGGAGCCGTTACTTTGTGCCATCTCTTTCGACGGCATGTTCTCCTGTTACAAAGCCCAATTTTGTGCATTCTGATAATTTTCGCCAGATTTTGGCAAATATATCAGGAGAACATGAAGTGGAAAGAGGTATACTAAATTTCAGCTTCAAAGGCATCGCCTTAAAGTTGCAAATAAGAGGTGCAGGCCTTTCAAGCGGCGTTCGAAAATTCTGCGTCTCTTCGTTAAACAGTCACTGTCTCGAAACGTCTGCGCCACTTCTCGCTCTTTGATTTGCTCTCCGGAGACGTTACTTTGTGCCATCTCTTTCGACGGCATGTTCTCCTGTTACAAAGCCCAATTTTGTGCATTCTGATAATTTTCGCCAGATTTTGGCCAATATATCAGGAGAACATGAAGTGGAAAGAGGTATACTAAATTTCAGCTTCAAAGGCATCGCCTTAAAGTTGCCAATAAGAGGCACAGGCCTGTCAAGAGGCGTTCGAAAATTCTGCGTCTCTTCGTTAAACAGTCACTGTCTCGAAACATCTGCGCCACTTCTTGCTCTTTGATTTGCTCTCCGGAGCCGTTACTTTGTGCCATCTCTTTCGACGGCATGTTCTCCTGTTACAAAGCCCAATTTTGTGCATTCTGATAATTTTCGCCAGATTTTGGCAAATATATCAGGAGAACATGAAGTGGAAAGAGGTATACTAAATTTCAGCTTCAAAGGCATCGCCTTAAAGTTGCAAATAAGAGGTGCAGGCCTTTCAAGCGGCGTTCGAAAATTCTGCGTCTCTTCGTTAAACAGTCACTGTCTCGAAACGTCTGCGCCACTTCTCGCTCTTTGATTTGCTCTCCGGAGACGTTACTTTGTGCCATCTCTTTCGACGGCATGTTCTCCTGTTACAAAGCCCAATTTTGTGCATTCTGATAATTTTCGCCAGATTTTGGCCAATATATCAGGAGAACATGAAGTGGAAAGAGGTATACTAAATTTCAGCTTCAAAGGCATCGCCTTAAAGTTGCCAATAAGAGGCACAGGCCTTTCAAGAGGCGTTCGAAAATTCTGCGTCTCTTCGTTAAACAGTCACAGTCTGGAAACGTCTGCCCCACTTCTCGCTCTTTGATTTGCTCTCCGGAGACGTTACTTTGTGCCATCTCTTTCGACGGCATGTTCTCCTGTTACAAAGCCCAATTTTGTGCATTCTGGTAATTTTCGCCAGATTTTGGCCAATATATCAGGAGAACATGAAGTGGAAAGAGGTATACTAAATTTCAGCCTCAAAGGCATATCCTTAAAGTTGCAAATTAGAGACGGAGGCCTTTCAAGAGGCGTTCGAAAATTCTGCGTCTCTTCGTTAAACAGTCACAGTCTGGAAACGTCTGCGCCACTTCTCGCTGTTTGATTTGCTCTCCGGAGACGTTACTTTGTGCCATCTCTTTCGACGGCATGTTCTCCTGTTACAAAGCCCAATTTTGTGCATTCTGATAATTTTCGCCAGATTTTGGCCAATATATCAGGAGAACATGAAGTGGAAAGAGGTATACTAAATTTCAGCTTCAAAGGCATCGCCTTAAAGTTGCCAATAAGAGGCACAGGCCTTTCAAGAGGCGTTCGAAAATTCTGCGTCTCTTCGTTAAACAGTCACAGTCTGGAAACGTCTGCGCCACTTCTCGCTCTTTGATTTGCTCTCTGGAGACGTTACTTTGTGCCATCTCTTTCGACGGCATGTTCTCCTGTTACAAAGCCCAATTTTGTGCATTCTGATAATTTTCGCCAGATTTTGGCCAATATATCAGGAGAACATGAAGTGGAAAGAGGTATACTAAAGTTCAGCTTCAAAGGCATCGCCTTAAAGTTGCCAATAAGAGGCACAGGCCTTTCAAGAGGCGTTCGAAAATTCTGCGTCTCTTCGTTAAACAGTCACTGTCTCGAAACATCTGCGCCACTTCTTGCTCTTTGATTTGCTCCCCGGAGCCGTTACTTTGTGCCATCCCTTTCGACGGCATGTTCTCCTGTTACAAAGCCCAATTTTGTGCAATATGAAAATTTTTGCACAAATTTTGGCCAATATATCAGGAGAACATGAAGTGGAAAGAGGTATACTAAATTTGAGATTCATAGGCATCGCCTTAAAGTTGCAAGTAAGAGGTGCAGGCCTTTCAAGCGGCGTTCGAAAATTCTGCGTCTCTTCGTTAAACAGTCACAGTCTCGAAACGACTGCGCCACTTCTCGCTCTTTGATTTGCTCTCCGGAGACGTTACTTTGTGCCATCTCTTTCGACAGAATGTTCTCCTGTTACAAAGCCCAATTTTGTGCTTTCTGATAATTTTCGCCAGATTTTGGCCAATATATCAGGGGAACATGAAGTGGAAAGAGGTATACTAAAGTTCAGCTTCAAAGGCATATCCTTAAAGTTGCAAATTAGAGGCGGAGGCCTTTCAAGAGGCGTTCGAAAATTCTGCGTCTCTTTGTTAAACAGTCACAGTCTCGAAACGACTGCGCCACTTCTCGCTCTTTGATTTGCTCTCCGGAGACGTTACTTTGTGCCATCTCTTTCGACGGCATGTTCTCCTGTTACAAAGCCCAATTTTGTGCATTCTGATAATTTTCGCCAGATTTTGGCAAATATATCAGGAGAACATGAAGTGGAAAGAGGTATACTAAATTTCAGCTTCAAAGGCATCGCCTTAAAGTTGCAAATAAGAGGTGCAGGCCTTTCAAGCGGCGTTCGAAAATTCTGCGTCTCTTCGTTAAACAGTCACTGTCTCGAAACGTCTGCGCCACTTCTCGCTCTTTGATTTGCTCTCCGGAGACGTTACTTTGTGCCATCTCTTTCGACGGCATGTTCTCCTGTTACAAAGCCCAATTTTGTGCATTCTGATAATTTTCGCCAGATTTTGGCCAATATATCAGGAGAACATGAAGTGCAAAGAGGTATACTAAATTTCAGCTTCAAAGGCATCGCCTTAAAGTTGCCAATAAGAGGCACAGGCCTTTCAAGAGGCGTTCGAAAATTCTGCGTCTCTTCGTTAAACAGTCACTGTCTCGAAACATCTGCGCCACTTCTTGCTCTTTGATTTGCTCTCCGGAGCCGTTACTTTGTGCCATCTCTTTCGACGGCATGTTCTCCTGTTACAAAGCCCAATTTTGTGCATTCTGATAATTTTCGCCAGATTTTGGCAAATATATCAGGAGAACATGAAGTGGAAAGAGGTATACTAAATTTCAGCTTCAAAGGCATCGCCTTAAAGTTGCCAATAAGAGGCACAGGCCTGTCAAGAGGCGTTCGAAAATTCTGCGTCTCTTCGTTAAACAGTCACTGTCTCGAAACATCTGCGCCACTTCTTGCTCTTTGATTTGCTCTCCGGAGCCGTTACTTTGTGCCATCTCTTTCGACGGCATGTTCTCCTGTTACAAAGCCCAATTTTGTGCATTCTGATAATTTTCGCCAGATTTTGGCAAATATATCAGGAGAACATGAAGTGGAAAGAGGTATACTAAATTTCAGCTTCAAAGGCATCGCCTTAAAGTTGCAAATAAGAGGTGCAGGCCTTTCAAGCGGCGTTCGAAAATTCTGCGTCTCTTCGTTAAACAGTCACTGTCTCGAAACGTCTGCGCCACTTCTCGCTCTTTGATTTGCTCTCCGGAGACGTTACTTTGTGCCATCTCTTTCGACGGCATGTTCTCCTGTTACAAAGCCCAATTTTGTGCATTCTGATAATTTTCGCCAGATTTTGGCCAATATATCAGGAGAACATGAAGTGGAAAGAGGTATACTAAATTTCAGCTTCAAAGGCATCGCCTTAAAGTTGCCAATAAGAGGCACAGGCCTTTCAAGAGGCGTTCGAAAATTCTGCGTCTCTTCGTTAAACAGTCACAGTCTGGAAACGTCTGCGCCACTTCTCGCTCTTTGATTTGCTCTCTGGAGACGTTACTTTGTGCCATCTCTTTCGACGGCATGTTCTCCTGTTACAAAGCCCAATTTTGTGCATTCTGATAATTTTCGCCAGATTTTGGCCAATATATCAGGAGAACATGAAGTGGAAAGAGGTATACTAAAGTTCAGCTTCAAAGGCATCGCCTTAAAGTTGCCAATAAGAGGCACAGGCCTTTCAAGAGGCGTTCGAAAATTCTGCGTCTCTTCGTTAAACAGTCACTGTCTCGAAACATCTGCGCCACTTCTTGCTCTTTGATTTGCTCCCCGGAGCCGTTACTTTGTGCCATCCCTTTCGACGGCATGTTCTCCTGTTACAAAGCCCAATTTTGTGCAATATGAAAATTTTTGCACAAATTTTGGCCAATATATCAGGAGAACATGAAGTGGAAAGAGGTATACTAAATTTGAGATTCATAGGCATCGCCTTAAAGTTGCAAGTAAGAGGTGCAGGCCTTTCAAGCGGCGTTCGAAAATTCTGCGTCTCTTCGTTAAACAGTCACAGTCTCGAAACGACTGCGCCACTTCTCGCTCTTTGATTTGCTCTCCGGAGACGTTACTTTGTGCCATCTCTTTCGACAGAATGTTCTCCTGTTACAAAGCCCAATTTTGTGCTTTCTGATAATTTTCGCCAGATTTTGGCCAATATATCAGGGGAACATGAAGTGGAAAGAGGTATACTAAAGTTCAGCTTCAAAGGCATATCCTTAAAGTTGCAAATTAGAGGCGGAGGCCTTTCAAGAGGCGTTCGAAAATTCTGCGTCTCTTTGTTAAACAGTCACAGTCTCGAAACGACTGCGCCACTTCTCGCTCTTTGATTTGCTCTCCGGAGACGTTACTTTGTGCCATCTCTTTCGACGGCATGTTCTCCTGTTACAAAGCCCAATTTTGTGCATTCTGATAATTTTCGCCAGATTTTGGCAAATATATCAGGAGAACATGAAGTGGAAAGAGGTATACTAAATTTCAGCTTCAAAGGCATCGCCTTAAAGTTGCAAATAAGAGGTGCAGGCCTTTCAAGCGGCGTTCGAAAATTCTGCGTCTCTTCGTTAAACAGTCACTGTCTCGAAACGTCTGCGCCACTTCTCGCTCTTTGATTTGCTCTCCGGAGACGTTACTTTGTGCCATCTCTTTCGACGGCATGTTCTCCTGTTACAAAGCCCAATTTTGTGCATTCTGATAATTTTCGCCAGATTTTGGCCAATATATCAGGAGAACATGAAGTGCAAAGAGGTATACTAAATTTCAGCTTCAAAGGCATCGCCTTAAAGTTGCCAATAAGAGGCACAGGCCTTTCAAGAGGCGTTCGAAAATTCTGCGTCTCTTCGTTAAACAGTCACTGTCTCGAAACATCTGCGCCACTTCTTGCTCTTTGATTTGCTCTCCGGAGCCGTTACTTTGTGCCATCTCTTTCGACGGCATGTTCTCCTGTTACAAAGCCCAATTTTGTGCATTCTGATAATTTTCGCCAGATTTTGGCAAATATATCAGGAGAACATGAAGTGGAAAGAGGTATACTAAATTTCAGCTTCAAAGGCATCGCCTTAAAGTTGCCAATAAGAGGCACAGGCCTGTCAAGAGGCGTTCGAAAATTCTGCGTCTCTTCGTTAAACAGTCACTGTCTCGAAACATCTGCGCCACTTCTTGCTCTTTGATTTGCTCTCCGGAGCCGTTACTTTGTGCCATCTCTTTCGACGGCATGTTCTCCTGTTACAAAGCCCAATTTTGTGCATTCTGATAATTTTCGCCAGATTTTGGCAAATATATCAGGAGAACATGAAGTGGAAAGAGGTATACTAAATTTCAGCTTCAAAGGCATCGCCTTAAAGTTGCAAATAAGAGGTGCAGGCCTTTCAAGCGGCGTTCGAAAATTCTGCGTCTCTTCGTTAAACAGTCACTGTCTCGAAACGTCTGCGCCACTTCTCGCTCTTTGATTTGCTCTCCGGAGACGTTACTTTGTGCCATCTCTTTCGACGGCATGTTCTCCTGTTACAAAGCCCAATTTTGTGCATTCTGATAATTTTCGCCAGATTTTGGCCAATATATCAGGAGAACATGAAGTGGAAAGAGGTATACTAAATTTCAGCTTCAAAGGCATCGCCTTAAAGTTGCCAATAAGAGGCACAGGCCTTTCAAGAGGCGTTCGAAAATTCTGCGTCTCTTCGTTAAACAGTCACAGTCTGGAAACGTCTGCCCCACTTCTCGCTCTTTGATTTGCTCTCCGGAGACGTTACTTTGTGCCATCTCTTTCGACGGCATGTTCTCCTGTTACAAAGCCCAATTTTGTGCATTCTGGTAATTTTCGCCAGATTTTGGCCAATATATCAGGAGAACATGAAGTGGAAAGAGGTATACTAAATTTCAGCCTCAAAGGCATATCCTTAAAGTTGCAAATTAGAGACGGAGGCCTTTCAAGAGGCGTTCGAAAATTCTGCGTCTCTTCGTTAAACAGTCACAGTCTGGAAACGTCTGCGCCACTTCTCGCTCTTTGATTTGCTCTCCGGAGACGTTACTTTGTGCCATCTCTTTCGACGGCATGTTCTAGTGTTACAAAGCCCAATTTTGTGCATTCTGATAATTTTCGCCAGATTTTGGCCAATATATCAGGAGAACATGAAGTGGTAAGAGGTATACTAAATTTCAGCCTCAAAGGCATATCCATAAAGTTGCAAATTAGAGACGGAGGCCTTTCAAGAGGCGTTCGAAAATTCTGCGTCTCTTCGTTAAACAGTCACAGTCTGGAAACGTCTGCGCCACTTCTCGCTCTTTGATTTGCTCTCCGGAGACGTTACTTTGTGCCATCTCTTTCGACGGCATGTTCTCCTGTTACAAAGCCCAATTTTGTGCATTCTGATAATTTTCGCCAGATTTTGGCCAATATATCAGGAGAACATGAAGTGGAAAGAGGTATACTAAATTTCAGCTTCAAAGGCATCGCCTTAAAGTTGCAAATAAGAGGTGCAGGCCTTTCAAGCGGCGTTCGAAAATTCTGCGTCTCTTCGTTAAACAGTCACTGTCTCGAAACGTCTGCGCCACTTCTCGCTCTTTGATTTGCTCTCCGGAGACGTTACTTTGTGCCATCTCTTTCGACGGCATGTTCTCCTGTTACAAAGCCCAATTTTGTGCATTCTGATAATTTTCGCCAGATTTTGGCCATTATATCAGGAGAACATGAAGTGGAAAGAGGTATACTAAATTTCAGCTTCAAAGGCATCGCCTTAAAGTTGCCAATAAGAGGCACAGGCCTTTCAAGAGGCGTTCGAAAATTCTGCGTCTCTTCGTTAAACAGTCACAGTCTGGAAACGTCTGCCCCACTTCTCGCTCTTTGATTTGCTCTCCGGAGACGTTACTTTGTGCCATCTCTTTCGACGGCATGTTCTCCTGTTACAAAGCCCAATTTTGTGCATTCTGGTAATTTTCGCCAGATTTTGGCCAATATATCAGGAGAACATGAAGTGGAATGAGGTATACTAAATTTCAGCCTCAAAGGCATATCCTTAAAGTTGCAAATTAGAGACGGAGGCCTTTCAAGAGGCGTTCGAAAATTCTGCGTCTCTTCGTTAAACCGTCACAGTCTGGAAACGTCTGCGCCACTTCTCGCTCTTTGATTTGCTCTCCGGAGACGTTACTTTGTGCCATCTCTTTCGACGGCATGTTCTCCTGTTACAAAGCCCAATTTTGTGCATTCTGATAATTTTCGCCAGATTTTGGCCAATATATCAGGAGAACATGAAGTGGAAAGAGGTATACTAAATTTCAGCTTCAAAGGCATCGCCTTAAAGTTACCAATAAGAGGCACAGGCCTTTCAAGAGGCGTTCGAAAATTCTGCGTCTCTTCGTTAAAGAGTCACTGTCTCGAAACATCTGCGCCACTTCTTGCTCTTTGATTTGCTCTCCGGAGCCGTTACTTTGTGCCATCTCTTTCGACGGCATGTTCTCCTGTTACAAAGCCCAATTTTGTGCAATATGAAAATTTTTGCACAAATTTTGGCCAATATATCAGGAGAACATGAAGTGGAAAGAGGTATACTAAATTTGAGATTCATAGGCATCGCCTTAAAGTTGCAAGTAAGAGGTGCAGGCCTTTCAAGCGGCGTTCGAAAATTCTGCGTCTCTTCGTTAAACAGTCACAGTCTCGAAACGACTGCGCCACTTCTCGCTCTTTGATTTGCTCTCCGGAGACGTTACTTTGTGCCATCTCTTTCGACAGAATGTTCTCCTGTTACAAAGCCCAATTTTGTGCTTTCTGATAATTTTCGCCAGATTTTGGCCAATATATCAGGGGAACATGAAGTGGAAAGAGGTATACTAAAGTTCAGCTTCAAAGGCATATCCTTAAAGTTGCAAATTAGAGGCGGAGGCCTTTCAAGAGGCGTTCGAAAATTCTGCGTCTCTTTGTTAAACAGTCACAGTCTCGAAACGACTGCGCCACTTCTCGCTCTTTGATTTGCTCTCCGGAGACGTTACTTTGTGCCATCTCTTTCGACAGAATGTTTTCCTGTTACAAAGCCCAATTTTGTGCAATATGAAAATTTTTGCACAAATTTTGGCCAATATATCAGGAGAACATGAAGTGGAAAGATGTATACTAAATTTGAGATTCATAGGCATCGCCTTAAAGTTGCAAGTAAGAGGTGCAGGCCTTTCAAGCGGCGTTCGAAAATTCTGCGTCTCTTCGTTAAACAGTCACAGTCTCGAAACGACTGCGCCACTTCTCGCTCTTTGATTTGCTCTCCGGAGACGTTACTTTGTGCCATCTCTTTCGACGGCATGTTCTCCTGTTACAAAGCCCAATTTTGTGCATTCTGATAATTTTCGCTAGATTTTGGCCAATATATCAGGAGAACACGAAGTGGAAAGAGGTATACTAAATTTCAGCTTCAAAGGCATCGCCTTAAAGTTGCCAATAAGAGGCACAGGCCTTTCAACAGGCGTTCGAAAATTCTGCGTCTCTTCGTTAAACAGTCACAGTCTGGAAACGTCTGCCCCACTTCTCGCTCTTTGATTTGCTCTCCGGAGACGTTACTTTGTGCCATCTCTTTCGACAGAATGTTCTCCTGTTACAAAGCCCAATTTTGTGCATTCTGATAATTTTCGCCAGATTTTGGCCAATATATCAGGGGAACATGAAGTGGAAAGAGGTATACTAAAGTTCAGCTTCAAAGGCATATCCTTAAAGTTGGAAATTAGAGGCGGAGGCCTTTCAAGAGGCGTTCGAAAATTCTGCGTCTCTTCGTTAAACAGTCACAGTCTGGAAACGTCTGCCCCACTTCTCGCTCTTTGATTTGCTCTCCGGAGACGTTACTTTGTGCCATCTCTTTCGACGGCATGTTCTCCTGTTACATAGCCCAATTTTGTGCATTCTGATAATTTTCGCCAGATTTTGGCCAATATATCAGGGGAACATGAAGTGGAAAGAGGTATACTAAAGTTCAGCTTCAAAGGCATCGCCTTAAAGTTGCAAATTAGAGGCGGAGGCCTTTCAAGCGGCGTTCGAAAGTTCTGCGTCTCTTCGTTAAACAGTCACAGTCTCGAAACGACTGCGCCACTTCTCGCTCTTTGATTTGCTCTCCGGAGACGTTACTTTGTGCCATCTCTTTCGACAGAATGATCTCCTGTTACAAAGCCCAATTTTGTGCATTATGAAAATTTTGCCAAATTTTGGCCAATATATCAGGAGAACATGAAGTGGAAAGAGGTATACTAAATTTGAGATTCATAGGCATCGCCTTAAAGTTGCAAGTAAGAGGTGCAGGCCTTTCAAGCGGCGTTCGAAAATTC
The DNA here is from genome assembly GCF_050908995.1 of Andrena cerasifolii. NCBI lineage: Eukaryota > Metazoa > Arthropoda > Insecta > Hymenoptera > Andrenidae > Andrena > Andrena cerasifolii. The sequence goes on from NW_027486371.1 coordinate 20,543, forward strand.
TGCGTCTCTTCGTTAAACAGTCACAGTCTCGAAACGACTGCGCCACTTCTCGCTCTTTGATTTGCTCTCCGGAGACGTTACTTTGTGCCATCTCTTTCGACAGAATGTTCTCCTGTTACAAAGCCCAATTTTGTGCATTCTGATAATTTTCGCCAGATTTTGGCCAATATATCAGGGGAACATGAAGTGGAAAGAGGTATACTAAATTTCAGCTTCAAAGGCATATCCTTAAAGTTGCAAATTAGAGGCGGAGCCTTTCAAGAGGCGTTCGAAAATTCTGCGTCTCTTCGTTAAACAGTCACAGTCTCGAAACGACTGCGCCACTTCTCGCTCTTTGATTTGCTCTCCGGAGACGTTACTTTGTGCCATCTCTTTCGACGGCATGTTCTCCTGTTACAAAGCCCAATTTGTGCATTCTGATAATTTTCGCCAGATTTTGGCCAATATATCAGGAGAACATGAAGTGGAAAGAGGTATACTAAATTTCAGCTTCAAAGGCATCGCCTTAAAGTTGCCAATAAGAGGCACAGGCCTTTCAAGAGGCGTTCGAAAATTCTGCGTCTCTTCGTTAAACAGTCACAGTCTGGAAACGTCTGCCCCACTTCTCGCTCTTTGATTTGCTCTCCGGAGACGTTACTTTGTGCCATCTCTTTCGACGGCATGTTCTCCTGTTACAAAGCCCAATTTTGTGCAATCTGGTAATTTTCGCCAGATTTTGGCCAATATATCAGGAGAACATGAAGTGGAAAGAGGTATACTAAAGTTCAGCTTCAAAGGCATCGCCTTAAGTTGCCAATAAGAGGCACAGGCCTTTCAAAGAGGCGTTCGAAAATTCTGCGTCTCTTCGTTAAACAGTCCACTGTCTCGAAACATCTGCGCCACTTCTGCTCTTTGATTTGCTCCCGGAGCCGTTACTTTGTGCCATCTCTTTCGACGGCATGTTCTCCTGTTACAACGCCCATTTTGTGCAATATAAAAATTTTTGCACAAATTTTGGCCAATATATCAGGAGAACATGAAGTGGAAAGAGGTATACTAAATTTGAGATTCATAGGCATCGCCTTAAAGTTGCAAGTAAGAGGTGCAGGCCTTTCAAGCGGCGTTCGAAATTCTGCGTCTCTTCGTTAAACAGTTCACTGTTTCGAAACATCTGCGCCACTTCTTGCTCTTTGATTTGCTCTCCGGAGCCGTTACTTTGTGCCATCTCTTTCGACGGCATGTTCTCCTGTTACAAAGCCCAATTTTGTGCATTTCTGATAATTTTCGCCAGATTTTGGCAAATATATCAGGAGAACATGAAGTGGAAAGAGGTATACTAAAGTTCAGCTTCAAAGGCATATCCTTAAAGTTGCAAATTAGAGGCGGAGGCCTTTCAAGAGGCGTTCGAAAATTCTGCGTCTCTTCGTTAAACAGTCACAGTCTGGAAACGTCTGCGCCACTTCTCGCTCTTTGATTGCTCTCCGGAGACGTTACTTTGTGCCATCCCTTTCGACGGCATGTTCTCCTGTTACAAAGCCCAATTTTGTGCATTCTGATAATTTTCGCCAGATTTTGGCCAATATATCAGGAGAACATGAAGTGGAAAGAGGTATACTAAATTTCAGCTTCAAAGGCATCGCCTTTAAAGTTGCCAATAAGAGGCACAGGCCTTTCAAGAAGCGTTCGAAAATTCTGCGTCTCTTCGTTAAACAGTCACTGTCCTCGAAACATCTGCGCCACTTCTTGCTCTTTGATTTGCTCCCCGGAGCCGTTACTTTGTGCCATCTCTTTCGACGGCATGTTCTCCTGTTACAACGCCCAATTTTGTGCAATATGAAAATTTTTGCACAAATTTTGGCCAATATATCAGGAGAACATGAAGTGGAAAGAGGTATACTAAATTTGAAATTCATAGGCATCGCCTTAAAGTTGCAAGTAAGAGGTGCAGGCCTTTCAAGCGGCGTTCGAAAATTCTGCGTCTCTTCGTTAAACAGTCACTGTCTCGAAACATCTGCGCCACTTCTTGCTCTTTGATTTGCTCTCCGGAGCCGTTACTTTGTGCCATCTCTTTCGACGGCATGTTCTCCTGTTACAAAGCCCAATTTTGTGCATTCTGATAATTTTCGCCAGATTTTGGCCAATATATCAGGAGAACATGAAGTGGAAAGAGGTATACTAAATTTCAGCTTCAAAGGCATCGCCTTAAAGTTGCAAATAAGAGGTGCAGGCCTTTCAAGCGGCGTTCGAAAATTCTGCGTCTCTTCGCTAAACAGTCACTGTCTCGAAACGTCTGCGCACTTCTCGCTCTTTGATTTGCTCTCCGGAGACGTTACTTTGTGCCATCTCTTTCGACGGCATGTTCTCCTGTTACAAAGCCCAATTTTGTGCATTCTGATAATTTTCGCCAGATTTTGGCCAATATATCAGGAGAACATGAAGTGGAAAGAGGTATACTAAATTTCAGCTTCAAAGGCATCGCCTTAAAGTTGCCAATAAGAGGCACAGGTCTTTCAAGAGGCGTTCGAAAATTCTGCGTCTCTTCGTTAAACAGTCACAGTCTGGAAACGTCTGCCCCACTTCTCGCTCTTTGATTTGCTCTCCGGAGACGTTACTTTGTGCCATCTCTTTCGACGGCATGTTCTCCTGTTACAAAGCCCAATTTTGTGCATTCTGGTAATTTTCGCCAGATTTTGGCCAATATATCAGGAGAACATGAAGTGGAAAGAGGTATACTAAATTTCAGCCTCAAAGGCATATCCTTAAAGTTGCAAATTAGAGACGGAGGCCTTTCAAGAGGCGTTCGAAAATTCTGCGTCTCTTCGTTAAACAGTCACAGTCTGGAAACGTCTGCGCCACTTCTCGTCCTTGATTTGCTCTCCGGAGACGTTACTTTGCCATCTCTTTCGACGGCATGTTCTCCTGTTACAAAGCCCAATTTTGTGCATTCTGATAATTTTCGCCAGATTTTGGCCAATATATCAGGAGAACATGAAGTGGAAAGAGGTATACTAAATTTGAGATTCAT